>NW_026111639.1:0-300000 GCF_024679095.1 Eriocheir sinensis
TTCTACGTATTTAAATTATTTTATATTGTATTTTTGTATATGCATTTTCTTAAAAAATTACGTTATTTTATTGTGTGTATAGTATATATTTTGATACAAATTTATACAAATTCATGTTATTTAATGTGTATTTGTTTATATATTTTCATACAAATTTATATTATTTTATGTGTATTTTTCATATATTTCATTACAAATTTACCTTATTTTATGTTTATTTTGTATATTTATTTCATTCAATTTTAAATTATTTTATGTATATTTGTATTTGTATTTAGGTTATTTTATGAGTATTTTGTATATATATTTTCAACAAAATTACATTATTTTCTTGATATTTTCTTAATTTAATTCGATACGAATTTAGATTATTTCATAGGTATTTTGTATACATATTTTTATACTCATTTACATTATCAAAAAGTGTGTTTTGTATATATATTTTATGCAAATTTATTTTATGTTCATTTTTGTACATATATTTTTAGAAATTTGCGTTATTTTATGTATATAGTTTTATATAAATTTACGTTATTTTATGTGCATTTTGTATATTTATATTTATACAAATACACATTCTTTTATTAGTATATTGTTTATTTACATTTATACAATTTACACTATTTTATGTGTATTTTGTATACATTTTTTTATACGTATTTACTTAATATTAAGTGTATTTTGTATATGTATTTTTATAGAAATCTACGTTATTTTATGTGTATTCGTATATATATTTTGAAACAAATTTATATTATTTTATATGTATTTTGCATATCTATTTCAATACAAATTTACCTTATTGTATGTGCATTTTGTATATTTATTTTAATACAAATTCAAATATTTTATGTGTATTTTGGTATCAATAATTTTATACAAAATGCGTTATTTTATAGGTATTTTGCATCTTAATTTTCATACAAATTTACATTATTTTATTAATATTCTGTGTATATATTTTGATACGATTTTACATTATTCTATTTGTGTTTTGTATATATTTTTTTATACATATTTACATTATTTAATGTGTATTTTGATTATATATTTCATACAAATTTACGTTATTATATGTGTATTTGTTTATATATTTTCTTTCAAATTTACATTATTTTATATGTATTTTGTATATGTATTTCAATAGAAATTAACCTAATTTTATGTGTATTTTGTATATTTCTTTTCATACAAATTTAAATTATTTTTGTGTATTTTTGTATATAGTTTTATACAAATTTAGGTTATTTTATGTACGGATTTACATTATTTAATGTGTGTTTTGTATATATATTTTTATCCAAAGTTACTTTATTTTACGTTCATTTGTGGACATATATTTTTATGGAAATTAGCGTTATTTCATATGTATTTGTATATGTTTTCTCATACAAATTTACATTATTTAATTCCTATTTTGTTTATTTAGTTTGATACGAATTACATGATTATATGTGTATTTTGTACATATTTTTTATACGTATTTACATTACTTAATGTGTATTTTGTTTATATATTTTTAAACAAATTTACGTTATTATATGTATTTTTATAAATATTTTGATACAAATTTACATTATTTTATGTATTTTCTATATACATTTCAATTCAAATTTAGCTTATTTTATCTGTATTTTGTATATCTATTTTTATACGAATTTAATAACTTCTGTGTATTTATGTATATAGTTTTATAAAAATTTACGTTATTTTATGTGTATTTTGTATATTTATATTTATACAAATACACATTCTTTTATTGGTATTTTGTTTATTTATTTTGATACGAATTTACATTATTTTATGTGTATTTTGTATACATTTTCTTATACGTATTTACTTCATTTTATGTGTATTTTGTATATATATTTTTATACAAATCTACGTTATTTTATGTGTGTTCGTATATATATTTTGAAACAAATTTACATTGTTTTATATGTATTTTGCATATCTATTTCAATACAGATTTACCTTATTGTATGTGTATTTTGTATATTTATTTTAATACAAATTAATTTTTTCATGTGTATTTTGGTATATACATTTTTATAAAAAATGGTTATTTAATGGGTATTTTGCATCTTTATTTTCATACAAATTTACATTGTTTTATTAATATTCTGTGTATTTATTTTAATACGATTTTACATTATTCTATTTGTGTTTTGTATATATATTTTTTGTACATATTTACATTATTTAATATGTATTTTGTATATTTTAAAACAAATTTACGTTATTTTATGCGCATCTGTTAAAATATTTTGATACAAATTTACATTATTTTATGTATTTTGTATATATATTTCAATACAAATTTAGTTTATTTTATGTATATTTTGTATATCTATTTTCATTCGTATCAAAATAAATAAACAAAATAGCAATAAAATAATGTAAATTTGTATGAGAAAACATATACAAATACACATAAAATAACGCAAATATCTAAAAAAATTTATGTACAAAAATGCACATAAAATAAAGTAAATTTTCATAAAAATATATATACAAAACACACATTAAATAATGTAAATGCGTACATAAAATAAAATAAAATTTGTATAAAACTATATACAAAAATACACAAAAATAATTAAAATTTGTATGAAAAGAAATATACAAAATACACATAAAATTAGGTAAATTTGAATTGAAATACATATACAAAATACACATAAAATAATGTAAATTTGAATGAAAATATATAAATAAATAACCTTAAAATAACGTAAATTTGTATAAAATATATATGCAAGATACACATTAAATAATGTAAATGTGCATAAAAAAATAAATACAAAAAAGAAATAGAATAATGTAAAATCGTATCAAAATAAATACCCAGAATATCAATAAAATAATGTAAATTTGTATGAAAAGAAAGATGCAAAATTCCCATAAAATAGCGCATTTTTAAAAAAAATATACATACCAAAATACACATAAAATATTTAAATTTGTATTGAAATAAATATACAAAATGCATATTCAGTAAGGTAAATTTGTATTGAAAGAGATATTCAAAAATACGTATAAAACAAAAGTAAATTTGTTTCAAAATATATATACGAATACACCTAAAATAACGTAGATTTCTATAGAAATATATATACAAAATACACATGAAATTATGTAAATACGTATAAAAATATATATACAAAATACATATCTAATTAAATTCGTGTCAAAATAAATAAACAAAATATCATGAAAAGAATGTGTATTTGTATGAAAATAAATAATAGATAATAAATTTGTATGAAATATATATGCAAGATTCACATTAAATAATGTAAATATGTATAAAAATATATATACAAAAAACAAATAGAATAATGTGAAATCGTATCAAATAAATACACTGAATATTAATAAAATAATGTAAATTTGTATGAAAATAAAGATGCAAAATTCCCATCAAATAGCATTTCTTATAAAATATATATACCAAAAATACACATAAAATATTTAAATTTGTATTAAAGTAAATATACAAAATGCACATACAATAAGGTAAACTTGTATTGAAAAGATATGCAAAATACATATAAAACAATGAAAATTTGTTTCAAAATATATACGAATACACATAAAATAACGTAGATTTCTATAAAATATATATACAAAATACACATAAAATTAAGTAAATACGTATAAAATAGATATACAAAATACATAGAATAATAAAATGTTTCAAAAAATAAACAGAATATAAATAAAATAATGTAAATTTGTATGAAAATAAAATACAAAATACCCATAAAATAAAGCATATTTTTATAAAAATACATATACAAAATACATATAGTATAATTAAATTTGTATTAAAAATTAATATACAAAATACATAAATGTTGAAATACAATACATATACAAAATTCACATAAAATAATGTAAATTTGATTGAAAATATATAAATAAATACACTTAAAATAACGTAAATTTGTATAAAATATAGATACAAAATACATATTAAATAGTGTAAATATGTTTAGAAAAACATATACAAAACACAAATAGAATAATATAAAATCGTATAAAAAAAATACACAGAATATTAATAAAATAAAGTAAATAATGAAAATTGATGAGAATAAAGATGCAAAATACCCATAAAATAACGCATTTTAAATAAAAATATATATTCCAAAATATCTAAATTTGTATAAAATAAATATACAAAATGCACATACAATAAGGTAATTCTGTATTGAAATAGATATGCAAAATACATATAAAGCAATGTAAATTTGTTTCAAAAAATATATACGAATACATAAAATAACGTAGATTTCTATGAAAATAAATATACAAAATACACATAAATGAAGTAAATACGTATAAAAAAAGGTATACAAAATACACATAAAATAATGTAAACTCGTATCAAAATAAATAAACAAAATACTAATAAAAGAATGTGTATTGTATAAATATAAAAATACAAAATACAAATAAAATAACGTAAATTTATATAAAACTATATGCAAAAATACACAAAAGTAATTAATTTGTGTGAAAATATACAAATACATATGTGTATTTTGTATATATATTTCATACAAATTATTATTTTGTTTATTTTTATATATTTTACAAACAAATTTTCGTTATTTTATGTGTATTTGTATATATTATTATTCTACAAATATACTTTCTTTTATCTGAATTTTCTTTATTGAACTTGAAACGAATTTACCTTATTTTGTATATCTATTTTCATGCAAATTAAAATACTTCTGTGTAGTTTTGTATATAGTTTTATATAAATTTACGTTATTTTATGTGTATTTTGTATATTTATATTCATACAAATACTCATTCTTTTATTGGTATTTTGTATATTTATTTTGATACGAATTTACATTATTTTATGTGTATTTTGTATACATTTTTTATACATATTTACTTCATTTCATGTGTATTTTGTATATATATTTTTATAGAAATCTACGTTATTTTATGTGTATTCGTATATATATTTTGAAACAAATTTACATTGTTTTATATGTATTTTGCATATCTATTTCAATACAAATTTACTTTATTGTATGTCTTTTTTATATATTTATCTTAATTCAAATTTTTTTTTTTTATGTGTATTTTGGTATATATATTTTTATAAATAAAAAAAAAATGCGTTATTTTATGGGTATTTTGCCTCTTTATTTTCATGCAAATATACATAATTTTATTAATATTCTGTGTATTTATTTTGATACGATTTTACATTATTCTATTTGTGTTTTGTATATATTTTTTTATACAAATTTACGTTATTTTAAGTGTATTTGTCTATGTCTTTTCATTCAAATTTACATTATTTTATGTGTATTTTGTATATGTATTTCAATACAAATCTACCTAATTTTATGTGTATTTTGTATATTTATTTTCATACAAATTTAAAATATTTTTGTGTATTATAGAATAAAGTTTGCTACAAATTTAGGTTATTTTATGTGTATTTTGTATATCTATTTTCATACAAATACACATTCTTTTATTGATATTTTGTTTATTTATTTTGACGCGAATTTACAGTATTTAATGTGTATTTTGTATATATTTTTATAAGTATTTACATCATTTCATGTGTATTTTGTATATATATTCCTATAGAAATCAATGTTATTTTATGTGTATTCGTATATATATTTTGAAACAAATTTCACTATTTTATGTATTATACTTTTTTTTAAATATAAACTTACCTTATTGTATGTGCATTTTGTATATTAATTTTAACACATATTTAATTATTCTATGTGTATTTTTGTATATGTATTTAAAAAAAATGCTTTATTTTATAGGTATTTTGCATCTTTATTTTCATACAAATTTAAATTATTTTATTGATATTTTGTGTACTTATTTTGATACGATTTTACATTATTCAATGTATAACAAAAATAAATACAGAATACACAAAAATAGATATGCAAAATACATATAAACAATGTAAATGTGTTTCAAAATATATATACGAGTACACATGAAATAAGGTAGATTTCTATAAAAATATATATACAAAATACACATAAAATTAAGTAAAACATTATAAAATGTATACAAAATACACATAAAATAATGTAAATTAGTATCAAAATAAATAAACAAAATACCAATAAAAGAATGTGTATTTGTATAAATATATATATATACATAATACACATTAAATAATATAAATTTGTTTAAAACTATACAAAATACACATGAAATGATGTAAATTCGTATAGAACTATATACACAAAATACACATTAAATAATGTAAATTCGCGTCAAAATAAATAAACAATATAAATAAAAGAATGTGTATTTGTATGAAAATAGATATACAAAATACACATAAAATAACCTAAATTTGTATCAAACTATATACAAAATACAAAATATTTTAAATTTGTATGGAAATAAATATACAAAATACACATAAAATTAGGTAAATTTGTATTGAAATACATACACAAAATACACATAAAATAATGTAAATTTGAATGAAAATACATAAACAAATACACTTAAAATATCGTAAATTTGTATAAAAAAAATATTTACAAAACACAAATAGAATAATGTAAAATCGTATCAAAATAAATACAGAATATTAATAAAATAATGTAAATTTGTATGAAAATAAAGAAGGAAAATATGTATTTTATAAATATTTTGATACAAATTACATTATTTTATGTATTTTGTATATACATTTCAATTCAAATTTAGCTTATTTTATCTGTATTTTATATCTATTTCCATACGAATTTAATTACTTCTGTGTATTTTTGTATTTAGTTTTATATAAATTTACGTTATTTATGTGTATTTTGTATATTTATATTTACAAATACACATTCTTTTATTGGTATTTTGTTTATTTATTTTGATACGAATTATATTTTTATGTATTTTGTATACATTTTTTATACGTATTTACTTCATTTTATGTGTATTTTGTATATATATTTTTTATAGAAATCTACGTTATTTTATGTGTATTCGTATATATATTTTGAAACAAATTTACATTGTTTAATATGTATTTTGCATATCTATTTCAATACAAATTTACCTTATTGTATGTGTTTTTTGTATATTTATTTTAATACAAATTAAATTTTTTGATGTGTATTTTGGTATATATATTTTTATAAATAAAAAAAATGCGTTATTTTATGGGTATTTTGCATCTTTATTTTAATACAAATTTACATTATTTTATTAATATTCTGTGTATTTATTTTGATACGATTTTACATTATTCTATTTGTGTTTTATACATATTTTTTTTATACAAATTTACGTTATTTTAAGTGTATTTGTTTATGTATTTTCATTCAAATTTACATTATTTTATGTGTATTTTGTGTATGTATTTCAATACAAATTTACCTAATTTACGTGTATTTTGTATATTTCTTTTCATACAAATTTAAAATATTTTTGTGTATTTTTGTATATAGTTTGATACAAATTTAGGTGATTTTATGTGTATTTTGTATATCTATTTTCATACAAATACACATTCTTTTATTTATATTTTGTTTATTTATTTTGACGCGAATTTACATTATTTAATGTGTATTTTGTATATATATTTTTATACGAATTTACATCATTTCATGTGTATTTTGTATAGTTTTAAACAAATTTATATTATTTAATGTGTATTTTGTATATATATATTTATACAAATAGACATTCTTTTATTGGTATTTTGTTTATTTATTTTGATACTAATTTACATTATTTTATGTGTATTTTGTATACATTTTTTTATACGTATTTACTTAATTTTATGTGTATTTTGTATATATATTTTTATAGAAATCTACCTTATTTCATGTGTATTCGTATATATATTTTGAAACAAATTTACATTGTTTATATATATTTTGCATATCTATTTTTGTGTATTCTGAATTTATTTTTGTTATACATAGAATAATGTAAAATCGTATCAAAATAGGTACACAGAATATCAATAAAATAATTTAAATTTGTATGAAAATAAAGATGCAAAATACCCATAAGATAAAGCATTTTTTTTTAAATACATATACAAAAATACACATAGAATAATTAAATATGTATTAAAATTAATATACAAAATGCACACATACAATAAGGTAAATTTGTATTGAAAAAAAAAAACGCAAAATACAAATAAAACTGTTAATTTGTTTCAAAATATATATACGAATACACTTAAAATAACGTAGATTTCTATAGAAATATATATACAAAATACACATGAAATTATGTAAATACGTATAAAAATATATATATATATATAAAATACATATTAAGTAATGTAAATTCGTGACAAAATAAATAAACAAAATATCATGAAAAGAATGTGTATTTGTATGAAAATATGTGTATTTTGTATATCTATTTTTATACAAATACACATTCTTTTCATGATATTTTGTTTATTTATTTTGACACGAATTAACATTATTTAATGTGTATTTTGTATATATATTTTTATACGTATTTACATTATTTCAAGTGTATTTTGTATATATATTTCTATAGAAATCTACGTTATTTTATGTGTATTCGTATATATATTTTGAAACAAATTTACATTGTTTTATGTGTATTTTGCATATTTTTTCAATACAAATTTACCTTATTGTATGTGCATTTTGTATATTAATTTTAATACAAATTTGATTAATCTATGTGTATTTTTGTATATGTATTTTTATAAAAATATGCTTTATTTTATGGGTATTTTGCATCTTTATTTTCATACAAATTTACATTATTTTATTGATATTCTGTGTATTTATTTTGATATGATTTTACATTATTCTATGTGTATTTTGTATATATATTTTATATAAAATGTATTTGTTTTCATTTCATACAAATCTACATTATTTTATGTATTTTTTGTACATGTATACACATAAAATATTTAAATTTGTATTGAAATAAATATACAAAATGCACATACAATAAGGTAAACTTCTATTGAAAGATATGCAAAAATACATATAAAACAATGTAAATTTGTTTCAAAATATATATACGAATACACATAAAATAACGTAGATTTCTAAAAAAATATATATACAAAATACTCATAAAATTAAGTAAATACGTACCAAAAATGTAAACAAAATACACATAAAATTATGTAAACTCGAAACAAAATAAATAAACAAAATACCAATAAAAGAATGTGTATTTGTATATATATAAATGTACAAAATACACATACAAAATAAACATAAAATAAGGTAAATTTATAATTAAATATATGTACAAAATACACATAAAATAATGTAAATTTATATGAAAATATATATACAATACACATAAAATACCATGAATTTGTATAAAATTATATATTCAAAATAAATATTTAATAATGTAAATGCGTATAAAAATATATATACAAAGTACATATAAAATAATGTAAATTCGTATCAATATAAATCAACAAAATACCAATAAAATAATATATATTTGAATGAAAATAGATTTACAAAATACACATAACATAACTAAAATTTTTATTGAAATATATACAAAAATACATAAAAATAATTTGAATTTGTATGAAAATAGATATTCAAAATACATATAAAACTAGGTAAATTTCTTTTGAAATATATATACAAAATACCCATAAAATATTGTAAATTTGTGTCAAAATATATAAACAAATACACATAAAATAACTTAAAATAACGTAAATATGTATCAAATATATATACAAAAAACACATTAAATAATGTAAATATGTATAAAAAAAATATATACAAAACACAAATAAAATAATGTAAATCGTATCAAAATAAATACAGAAAATAATAATAAAATAATGTAAATTTGTATGAAAATTAAGATGCAAAATACCCATAAAAAAACGCATTTTTTATAAAAATATATATACGAAAAAACATAAAATATTTGATTTTGTATTAAAATAAATAGATATACATTCTTTTATTGGTATTTTGTTTATTTATTTTGTTTCGAATTTATATTATTTTTTTTGTATTTTGTTTACATTTTTTTATACGTATTTAATTAATATTATGTATTTTGTATATATATTTTTATAGAAATCTACGTTATTTTATGTGTATTCGTATATATATTTTGAAACAAATTTACATTGTTTTATATGTATTTTTGCATATCTCTTTCAATAGAAGTTTACCTTATTGTATGTGCATTTTGTATATTTATTTCAATACAAATTTAAATATTTTATGTGTATTTTGGTATATATATTTTTATAAGAAATGCGCTATTTGATGGGAATTTTGCATCTTTATTTTCATACAAATTTACATTCTTTTATTAATATTCGGTGTATTTATTTTGATACGATCTTACATTATTCTATTTGTTTTTTGTAAATATTTTTTTTATACATATTTACATTATTTAAATGTATCTTGCATATATATTACATACAAATTTATTATCTATTATTAATTTTCATACAAATACACATTCTTTTGTGATATTTTGTTTATTTATTTTGTCACGTATTTACATTACTTAATATGTATTTTATTTATATATTTTTATACGTATTTACATAATTTCATGTGTATTTTGTATATATTTTTCTATAGAAATCTACGTTATTTTATGTGTATTCGTATATATATTTTGAAACAAATTTACACTGTTTTATTTGTGTTTTGCGTTTTTATTCAATACAAATTTACCTTATTGTATGTGTGCATTTTGTATATTAATTTTAATACAAATTTAATTATTCTTTTTGTATTTTTGTATATGTATTTAAAAAAAAAATGCTTTATCTTATGGGTATTTTGCATCTTTATTTTCATACAAATTTAAATTATTTTATTGATATTCTGTGTACTTATTTTGATACGATTTTACATTATTCCATGTATAATACATACACAAAATAGATATGCAAAATACATATAAACAATGTAAATTTGTTTCAAAATATATACGAATACACATGAAATAAGGTAGATTTCTATAAAATATATATACAAAATACACATAAAATTAAGTAAATACGTATAAAAAATGTATACAAAATACACATAAAATAATGTAAATTAGTATCAAAATAAATAAACAAAATACCAATAAAAGAATGTGTATTTGTATGAAAATAGATATACAAAATACACATAAAATAACCTAAATTTGTATCAAACTATATACAAAATACACATAAAATATTGTAAATTTGTATGAAATAAAACAAATTCACATTAAATAATGTAAATTCGCGTCAAAATAAATAAACAAAATATCAATAAAAGAATGTGTATTTGTATGAAAATAGATATACAAAATACACATAAAATAACCTAAATTTGTATCAAACTATATACAAAAATACACAAAATATTTTAAATTTGTATGAAAATAAATATACAAAATACACATAAAATTAGGTAAATTTGTATTGAAATACATACACAAAATACACATAAAATAATGTAAATTTGAATGAAAATACATAAACAAATACACTTAAAATAACGTAAATTTGTATAAAAAAATATGTACAAAACACAAATAGAATAATGTAAAATCGTATCAAAATAAATACACAGAATATTAATAAAATAATGTAAATTTGTATGAAAATAAAGAAGCAAAATACCCATAAAATAACGCATTTTTTTTATTTATAAAAATATTTATACCAAAATACACATCAAATTTTTTTATTTGTATTAAAATAAATATACAAAAAACACATACAATAAAGTAAATTTGTATTGAAATAGATATGCAAAATACATATAAAACAATGTAAATTTGTTTCAAAATATATATACGAATACATATAATAACGTAGATTTCTATAAAAATATATATTCAAAATACACATAAAATGAAGTAAATACGTATAAAAAATGTATACAAAAAACACATAAAATAATGTAAATTCGTATCAAAATAAATAAACAAAATACCAATAAAAGAATGTGTATTTGTATAAATATAAATATACAAAATACACATAAAATAACGTAAATTTATATAAAACTATATACAAAAATACACAGAAGTAATTAAATTTGTATGAAAATATATACAAAATACACACAAAATAAGCTAAATTTGAATTGAAATATATATACAAAAATAAATAAATTTGTATCAAAATATTTATACAAATACACATATAATAACGTAAATTTGTATGAAAATATATAAACAAAATACACATTAAATAATGTAAATACGTATAAAAAAATATGTACAAAATACACATAATCATGTAATTCGTATCAAAATAAATAAACAAAATACCAATAAAATAATATAAATTTGTATGAGTAAACGTGTATGTTGCATATTTTTTCAATACAAATTTACCTTATTATATACGCATTTTGTATATTAATTTTAATATATGTGTATTTGAATATATATTTTGATACAAATTTACATTATTTTATGTATTTTCTATATTTATTTCAATTCAAATTTAGCTTATTTTATGTGTCTTTTGTATATCTATTTTCATACAAATTTAATTATTTCGTTTTATTTTTGTATATAGTTTTATACAATTTTACGTTATTTTATGTGTATTTTGTATATTTATATTTATACAAGTAAACATTCTTTTATTGGCATTTAGTTTATTTATTTTGATACGAGTTTACATTATTTTATGTGTATTTTGTATACATTTTCTTATACGTATTTACTTCATTTTATGTGTATTTTGTATATATATTTTTATAGAAATCTACGTTATTTTATGTGTATTCGTATATATATTTTGAAACAAATTTACAATGTTTTATGTATTTTGCATATCTATTTCAATACAAATTTACCTTATTGTATGTGCATTTTGTATATTTATTGAAATACAAATTTAAATATTTTATGTGTATTTTGGTATATATATTTTCATAAAAAATGCGTTATTTTATGGGTATTTTGCGTCTTTATTTTCATACAAATTTACATTATTTTATTAATATTCTGTGTATTTATTTTGATACTATTTTACATTATTCTATTTGTGTTTTGTATATATTTTTTTATACATATTTACATTATTTAATGTGTATTTTCTATATATTTCATACAAATTTACGTTATTTTAAGTGTATTTGTTTATATATTTTCATTCAAATTTACATTATTTTATGTGTATTTTGTATATGTATTTCAATAGAAATTTAACTAGTTTTATGTGTATTTTGTATATATATTTTTATACAAATTTAAATTATTTTTGTGTATTTTTTTAATAGTTTTATACAAATTTACAATATTTTATGTGTATTTTGTATATCTATTTTCATACAAATACACATTCTTTTATTGATATTTTGTTTATTTATTTTGATGCGAATTTATATTATTTAATGTGTATTGTGTATATATATTTTTGTACGTATTTACGTCATTTCATGTGTATTTTTTATATATTTCTATAGAAATATACTTTTTATTATGTGTATTCGTATATATATTTTGAAACAAATATACATTGATTTATGTGCATTTTGTATATTTTTTCAATACAAATTTCCCTTATTGTACGTGCATTTTGTATATTAATTTTAATACAAATTTAATTATTCTATGTGTATTCTTGTATATGTATTTTTAAAAAAATATGCTTTATTTTATGGGTATTTTGCATCTTTATTTTCATACAAAATTACATTATTTTATTGATATTCTGTGTATTTATTTTGATACGATTTTACATTATTCTATGTATATTTTGTATATCTATTTTATACAAATGTACGTTATTTTATGTGAATTTGTTTTCATTTCATACAAATTTACATTATTTTATGTGTATTTTGTACATGTATTTAAATACAAATTTAACTAATTATATGTGTATTTTGTATATCTATTTTCATATAAATTGAAATTTATTTTTTTGTTTTTTTGTATATATTTCTATTCAAATTTTCGTAATTTTATGTGTATTTTGTATATTTATTTTCCTACAAATATACGTTCTTTTATCGGAATTTTGTTTATTTATTTTGATACGAATTTTCATTTTTTTAGGTGTTTTTGATATATATATTTTTATACTTATTTACATAATTTTATATGTATTTTGAATATATATTTTCATAGAAATCTACTCTATATGTATATACAAAAAAAAACACAAATAATTTAAATTTGTATGAAAATAAATATACAAAATACACATAAAATTAGGTAAATTTGTATTGAAATACATATACAAAATACACTTAAAATAATGTAAATTTGAATGAAATTATATAAACAAATACACTTAAAATGACGTTAATTTGTATAAAATATATATAAAAAATACACATTAAATAATGAAAATATGTATAAAAAAATATATACAAAACACAAATAGTATAATATAAAATCGTATCAAAATATATACACAGAATATTAATAAAATAATGTACATTTGTATGAAAACTAAGATGCAAAATACCTATAAAATAACGCATTTTTTATAAAATTATATATACCAAAATACACATAAAATATTTGAATTTGTATTAAAATAAATATACAAAATGCACATACAATAAGGTAAATTTGTATTGAAATAGATATGCAAAAAACATATAAAACAATGTAAATTTGTTTCAAAATATATATACGAATACACATAAAATAACGTAGATTTCTATAAATATATATATACAAAATACAAATAAAATTAAGTAAATACGAATCAAAAATGTATACAAAATACACATAAAATGATGTAAATTCGTATAAATATAAATAAACAAAATACCAATAAGAGAATGTGTATTTGTATAAATATAAATATTCAAAATGCACATAAAATAACGCAAATTTGTATAAAACTATATACAAAAATACACAGAAGTAATTAAATTTGCATGAAAATAGATATACAAAATACACACAAAATAAGCTAAATTTGAATTGAAATATATATACAAAATACATAAAATAAAATAAATTCGTTACAAAATATTTTTAACAAATACACATATAATAACGTAAATTTGTAAAAAAATATATGAGCAAAATACACATTAAGTAATGTAAATACGTATAAAAAAATATTTACAAAATACACAAATAATCAAGTCATTCGTATCAAAATAAATAAAAAAAAAACTAATTAAATAATGTAAATTTGTATGAGAAAACATATACAAAATACACATAAAATAACGTTTTAAGTTTCTATAAAAATATATGTACAAAATTGCACATAAAATTAGTTTGCATAAACAAATATATACAAAACACACATTAGATAATGTAAATGAGTATAAAAATATGTATACAAAATACCTATGAAATAATCTAAACTCGTATCGAGTTAAATTAAGAAAATAACAATAAAATAATGTAATTTTGGATGAAAATATATATAGGAAACACACATAAAATAACCTAAATACAAATACAAATATACACATTAAATAATTTAAAATTGAATGAAATAAATATACAAAATAAACATAAAATAAGGTAAATTTGTAATAAAATATATGTAAGAATACACATAAAATAATATAAATTTGTATGAAAATATATATACAAATACACATAAAATAACATGAATTTGTATAAAATGTTTCAAAATATATACGAATACACACAATAAAATAACGTAAATTTTTATGAAAATGTATATATAAAATACACATAAAATAATTTAAATACGTAGAAAAATATATATACAAAATACACATAAAATAATGTAAATTCGTAAAAAATTAAATACACAAAATTCCAATAAAAGAATGTATATTTGTAGGAAAATATATATACAAAAAAAAAAAACTAGAATTTGTATAAAAATATATACAAAAATACACAAAAATAATTTAAATTTGTTTGAAAATAGATATGCAAAATACACATAAAGTTAGGCAAATTTGTATTGAAATACATATACAAAACTCACATAAAATAATGTAAATTTGTATTAAAATATATAAACAAATACATATAAAATCACGTAAATTTGGATAAAATATATATATACAAAATATACATTAAATATTTTAAATATGTATAAAAATATATTATATTATATATATTTTTATTGATATTTGCGTTATTTATGATTATTTTGTATATGTTTTCTCATAGAAATTTACATTATTTTATTGGTATTTTGTCTATTTATTTTGATACGAATTACATGATTATTTGTATTTTTACATTTTTCTTATACGTATTTACATTATCTAATGTGTATTTTGTTTATATATTTTTATACAAATTTACGTTATTATATGTGTATTTGTATAGGTATTTTGATACAAATTTACATTATTTTATGTATTTTGTATATATATTTCAATTCAAATTTAGCTTATTTTATGTGTATTTTATATATCTATTTATTTTAATACAAAATCAAATATTTTATGTTTTTTCGTATATATATTTTTTTTAAAAATGCGTTATTTTATGGGTATTTTGCATCTTAATTTTCATACAAATTTACATTATTTTATTAATATTTTCTGTATTTATTTTGATACGATTTTACATTATTTTATTTGTGTTTTGTATATATTTTTTTATACATATTTACATTATTTAATGTGTTTTTTGTATATATATTTGATACAAATTTACGTTATTTTAAGTCTATATGTTTATATATTTTCATTCAAATATACATTATTTTATGTGTATTTTGTATATGTATTTCAATACAAATTTACCTAATTTTATATGTTTTTTGTATATTTATTTTCATACAAGTTTAAATTATTTTTGTGTATTTTTGTTTATAGTTTTATACAAATTTAGGTTATTTTATGTGTATTTTGTATATCTATTTTCATACAAATACACATTCTTTTCATGATATTTTGTTTATTTATTTTGACACGAATTAACATTATTTAATGTGTATTTTGTATATATATTTTTATACGTATTTACATTATTTCAAGTGTATTTTGTATATAAATTTCTATAGAAATCTGCGTTATTTTATGTGTATTCGTATATATATTTTGAAACAAATTTACATTGTTTTATGTGTATTTTGCATATTTTTTCAATACAAATTTACCTTATTGTATGTGTATTTTGTATATTAATTTTAATACAAATTTGATTAATCTATGTGTATTTTTGTATATGTATTTTTATAAAAATATGTAATTAGTTAAATTTGTATTTAAATACATGTACAAAATACACATAAAATAATGTAAATTTGTATGAAATGAAAACAAATTCACATAAAATAACGTACATTTGTATAAAATAGATATACAAAATAATTTTATGTGTATTTTGTATATTTATTTTCATACAAATTTAAATTATTTTTGTGTACCTAAATTTATACAAATTTAGGTTATTTTATGAGTATTTTGTATATCTATTTTCATACAAATACACATTCTTTTATTGATATTTTGTTTATTTATTTTGACGAGAATTTAAATTATTTAATGTGTATTTTGTATATATATTTTTATACGTATTTACATCATTTCATGTGTATTTTGTATATATCTTTCTATAGAAATCTACGTTATATTATGTGTATTCGTATATCGATTTTTAAACAAATTTACACTTTTATGTGTATTTTGCATATTTTTTCAATACAAATTTACCTTATTGTATATGCATTTTGTATATTAATTTTAATACAAATTTAATTATTCTATGTGTATTTTTGTATATGTATTTTTATAAAAATATGCTTTATTTTATGGGTATTTTGCATCTTTATTTTCATACAAATTTACGTTATTTTATTGATATTCTGCTCATTCATTTTGATACGATTTGACATTATTCTATGTGTATTTTGTATATATTTTTCAAACAAATTTACGTTATTTTATGTGTATTTGTTTATATATTCTGACACAAATTTACAATATTTTATGGGTATTTTGTATATATATTTCAAAAGAAATTTACCTATTTTATGTGTATTTTTAATATTCATTTTCATACAAACTCAAATTATTTTTATGTATTTTTGTATATATTTCAATACAAATTTTAGTTATGTTATGTGTATTTTGTAAATCTATTTTCAATCAAATGTATATTATTTAATTGGTATTTTGTTGATTTATATTGATACGAATTTACATTATTTTAGATGTACTTTTTATATATATTTTTATACGCATTTACATTATTTAATATTTATTTTGAATATATAATTTTATACAAATTCATGGTATTTTATGTGTATTTGTATATATATTTTCATATAAATTTACATTATTTTATGTGTATTTTGTACATATATTTCATTACAAATTTACCTTATTTTATGTTTATTTTGTATGTGTATTTTGTACATTTATATTTATACAAATACACATTCTTTTATTGGTATTTTGTTTATTTATTTTGTTTCGAATTTATATTATTTTATGTGTATTTTGTTTACATTTTTTTATACGTATTTACCTAATTTTATGTGTATTTTGTATATATATTTTTATAGAGATCTACGTTATTTTATGTGTATTCGTATATATATTTTGAAACAAATTTACTTTGTTTTATATGTATTTTTGCATATCTCTTTCAATAGAAGTTTACCTTATTGTATGTGCATTTTGTACATTTATTTCAATACAAATTTAAATATTTTATGTGTATTTTGGTATATATATTTTTATAAGAAATGCGCTATTTGATGGGAATTTTGCATCTTTATTTTCATACAAATTTACATTATTTTATTAATATTCGGTGTATTTATTTTGATACGATCTTACATTATTCTATTTGTTTTTTGTATATATATTTTTTATACATATTTACATTATTTAATGTATATCTTGCATATATATTTCATACAAATTTATTATCTATTATTTATTTTCATACAAATACACATTCTTTTCATGATATTTTGTTTATTTATCTTGACACGAATTTACATTACTTAATTTGTATTTTATATATATATTTTTATACGTATTTACATAATTTCATGTGTATTTTGTATATATATTTCTATAGAAATCTACGTTATTTTATGTGTATTCGTATATATATTTTGAAACAAATTTACAATGTTTTATTTGTATTTTGCGTTTTTTTTTCAATACAAATTTACCTTATTGTATGTGTGCATTTTGTATATTAATTTTAATACAAATTTAATTATTTTATGTGTATTTTTGTATATGTATTTTTAAAAAAAATGTGCTTTATCTTATGGGTATTTTGCATCTTTGTTTTCATACAAATTTAAATTATTTTATTGATATTCTGTGTACTTATTTTGATACGATTTAACATTATTCTATGTATAACAAAAATAAATACAGAATACACAAAAATAGATATGCAAAATACATATAAACAATGTAAATTTGTTTCAAAATATATATACGAATACACATGACATGGGTATTTTGAATCTTAATTTTCATACAAATTTACAATATTTTATTAATATTTTCTGTATTTATTTTGATAAGATTTTACATTATTTTATTTGTGTTTTGTATATATTTTTTATACATATTTACATTATTTAAAGTGTTTTTTGTATATATATTTGATACAAATTTACGTTATTTTAAGTCTATATGTTTATATATTTTCATTCAAATTTACATTATTTTATGTGTATTTTGTATACGTATTTCAATACAAATTTACCTATTTTTATATGTTTTTTGTATATTTATTTTCATACAAGTTTAAATTATTTTTGTTTATTTTTGTATATAGTTTTATACAAATTTAGGTTATTTTATGTGTATTTTGTATATCTATTTTCATACAAATACACATTCTTTTCATGATATTTTTTTAATTTATTTGACACGAATTAACATTATTTAATGTGTATTTTGTATATATATTTTTATACGTATTTACATTATTTCAAGTGTATTTTGTATATATATTTCTATAGAAATCTACGTTATTTTATGTGTATTCGTATATATATTTTGAAACAAATTTACATTGTTTTATGTGTATTTTGCATATTTTTTCAATTCAAATTTACATTATTGTATGTGCATTTTGTATATTAATTTTAATACAAATTTGATTAATCTATGTGTATTTTTGTGTATGTATTTTTATAAAAATATGCTTTATTTTATGGGTATTTTGCATCTTTATTTTCATACAAATTTACATTATTTTATTGATATTCTGTGTATTTATTTGGTATGATTTTACATTATTCTATGTGTATTTTGTATATATATTTTATATAAAATGTATTTGTTTTCATTTCATACAAATCTACATTATTTTATGTGTTTTTTGTACATGTATTTAAATACAAATTTAACTAGTTATATGTGTATTTTGTATATCTATTTTGTATGTATATTTTCATAGAAATTTTCTCTATTTTATGAGTATTCGTATATATATTTTGATACAAATTTACATTATTGATGTGTATTTTGCATATCTATTTCAATACAAATTTTCTTAATTGTACGTGCATTTTGTATATTTATTTTAATACAAATTTAATTATTTTATATGTATTTTTGTATATATATTTTTATGCAAATATGCGTTATTATATGGATATTTTGCAGCTTTATTTTCATACAAATTTACATTATTTTATTGATATTCTCTTTATTTATTTTGATACGATTTAACATTATTCTATGTGTATTTTGTATATATTTTTTTTACATATTTACATTATTTAAGGTTTATTTTGTATATATATTTTATCCAAATTTACATTATTTTATGTGTATTTGTTTATATATTTTTATACAAATTTACATTATTTTATGTGTATTTTGTATATACATTTTCATAAAAAATTACGCTATTTTATTATGTGTATTCGTATATATTTTGATACAAATTTTATACAAATTCATTTTATTTAATGTGTATTTGTATATATATTTTCATACAAATTTATATTATTTTATGTGTATTTTTTCATATATTTCATTACAAATTTACCTTATTTTATGTTTATTTTGTATATTTATTTCATTCAATTTTAAATTATTTTATGTGTATATTTGTATTTGTATTTAGGTTATTTTATGTGTATTTTGTATATATATTTTCATCCAAAATTACATTATTATATTGGTATTTTCTTAATTTAATTCGATAGGAATTTAGATTATTTCATAGGTATTTTGTATACATATTTTTATACTCATTTACATTATCTAATGTGTGTTTTGTATATATATTTTTATGCAAATTTATTTTATGCTCATTTTTGTACATATAATTTTATAGAAATTTGCGTTATTTTATGTATATAGTTTTATATAAATTAACGTTATTTTATGTGCATTTTGTATATTTATATTTATACAAATACACATTCTTTTATTGCTATATTGTTTATTTATATTTATACAAATTTACATTATTTTATGTGTATTTTGTATACATTTTTTTATACGTATTTACTTAATTTTATGTGTATTTTGTATATGTATTTTTATAGAAATCTACGTTATTTTATGTGTATTCGCATATATATTTTGAAACAAATTTACATTATTTTATATGTATTTTGCATATCTATTTCAATACAAATTTACCTTATTGTATGTGCATTTTGTATATTTATTTTGATACAAATTCAAATATTTTATGTGTATTTTGGTATCAATAATTTTATAAAAAATGCGTTATTTTATAGGTATTTTGCATCTTAATTTTCATACAAATTTACATTATTTTATTAATATTCTGTGTATATATTTTGATACGATTTTACATTATTCTATTTGTGTTTTGTATATATTTTTTTATACATATTTACATTATTTAATGTGTATTTTGTATATATATTTCATACAAATTTACGTTATTATATGTGTATTTGTTTATATATTTTCTTTCAAATTTACATTATTTTATGTGTATTTTGTATATGTATTTCAATAGAAATTAACCTAATTTTATGTGTAATTTGTATATTTCTTTTCATACAAATTTAAATTATTTTGTGTATTTTTGAATATAGTTTTATACAAATTTAGGTTATTTTATGTACACATTTACATTATTTAATGTGTGTTTTGTATATATATTTTTATCCAAAGTTAATTTATTTTACGTTCATTTTTGGACATATATTTTTATAGAAATTAGCGTTATTTTATATGTATTTGTATATGTTTTCTCATACAAATTTACATTATTTTATTGCTATTTTGTTTATTTAGTTTGATACGAATTACATGATTATATGTGTATTTTGTACATATTTTTTATACGTATTTACATTACTTAATGTGTATTTTGTTTATATATTTTTAAACAAATTTACGTTATTATATGTATTTTTATAAATATTTTGATACAAATTTACATTATTTTATGTATTTTGTATATACATTTCAATTCAAATTTAGCTTATTTTATCTGTATTTTGTATATCTATTTTCATACGAATTTAATTACTTCTGTGTATTTTTGTATATAGTTTTATACAAATTTACGTTATTTTACGTGTATTTTGTATATATATATTTATACAAATACACATTCTTTTACTGGTATTTTGTTTATTTATTTTGATACGAATTTACATTATTTTATGTGTATTTTGTATACATTTTTTTATACGTATTTACTTCATTTTACGTGTATTTTGTATATATATTTTTATACAAATCTACGTTATTTTATGTGTATTCGTATATATATTTTGAAACAAATTTACATTGTTTTATATGTATTTTGCATATCTATTTCAATACAGATTTACCTTATTGTATGTGTATTTTGTATATTTATTTTAATACAAATAAATTTTTTATGTGTATTTTTGTATATATATTTTATGGGTATTTTGCTTCTTTATTTTCATACAAATTTACATTATTTTATTAATATTCTGTGTATTTATTTTGATACGATTTTACATTATTCTATTTGTGTTTTGTATATATTTTTTTATACAAATTTACGTTATTTTAAGTGTATTTGTTTATGTATTTTCATTCAAATTTACAGTATTTTATGTGTATTTTGTATATGTATTTCAATACAAATTTACCTAATTTTATGTGTATTTTGTATATTTATTTTCATACAAATTTAAATTATTTTTGTGTATTTTTGTATATAGTTTTATACAAATTTATGTTATCTTATGTGTATTTTGTATATTTATTTTCATACAAATACACATTCTTTTATTGACATTTTGTTTATTTATTTTGACGCGAATTTACATTATTTAATGTGTATTTTGTATATATATTTTTATACGTATTTACATCCTTTCATGTGTATTTTGTATATTTATAAAAAATGCGTTATTTTATGGGTATTTTGCATCTTTATTTTCATACAAATTTACATTATTTTATTTGCATTCTGTGTATTTATTTTAATACGATTTTACATTATTCTATTTGTGTTTTGTATATATATTTTTTATACATATTTACATTATTTAATGAGTATTTTTTATATATATTTTATACAAATTTATGTTAATTTAAGTGTATTTGTTTATATATTTTCATTCAAATTTACATTATTTTATGTGTATTTTGTATATGTATTTCTTTACAAATTTACCTAATTTTATGTGTTTTTTTTATATTTATTTTCATACAAATTTAACTTATGTTTGTGTATTTTTATATATAGTTTTATACAAATTTACGTTATTTTATGTGTATATTGTATATGTATTTTCATACAAATACACATTCTTTTATTGATATTTTAATTATTTATTTTCACACGAATTTACATTATTTAATGTGTATTTTGTATATATATTTTTATACGTATTTACAACATTTCATGTGTATTTTGTATATATATTTCTATAGAAATCTACGTCATTTTATGTGTATTCGTATATATATTTTGAAACAAATCTACATTATTGGGGAGGCGGTGGCTGAATCGACAGAGTAACAGCACCGCGTTCAGGAGGACGCGAGTTCAATCCCCGCCCGGTGCCACCTAGCTGGGATTTTTCAGCCGCCGCCGAGTGGCTTAAAACTACCCACATGCTGTCCAGAAGACCACATATCAACCAGGACTCTAGATTCTAGGATTAAAGATGAGCTCCGGGAGGGCAGCATGAGCTAATGCAAGATGGCGCCACTATAAACACTCGCCTGCGCCAGAACGGGCTGGGCCGACCATCAGGACCCACCGGGAAGAAGCCTTGGGCCGACCATCAGGCCCCACCGGGAAGAAGCCTACCGGCGCTATAGGCCGCGACGTAAAAAAAAAAAAAAATATATATATATATATATATATATATATATATATATATATATATATATATATATATATATATATATATATATATATATATATATATATATATTTCATTATAAATTTGCCTTATTTTAAGTTTATTTTTATATCTATTTTCATTCAAATTCAAATCATTTTATGTGTATATATTTATTTGTATTTACGTTATTTTATGTGTATTTTCTATATATATTTTCATTCAAAATTACATTATTTTATCGGTATTTTGTTCATTTATTTCGATACGAATTTAGATTATTTCATGTGTATTTTCTATACATATACATATAGAGTAAATTTCTATGAAAATATATATTCAAAATACATATAAAATTATGTAAATAAGTATAAAAATATATATATCAAATACTTCATTTTATGTGTATTTTGTATATATTTTTTTAGAAATCAACGTTATTTTATGTGTATTCGTATATATATTTTGAAACAAATTTACATTGTTTTATATGTATTTTGCATATCTATTTCAATACAAATTTACCTTACAGTATGTGCATTTTTTATATTTATTTTAATACAAATTTTAATATTTTATGTGTATTTTGGTATATATATATTTATAAAAAAATGCGTTATTTTATGGCTATTTTGCATCTTTATTTTCATACAAATTTACATTATTTTATTAATATTCTGTGTATTTATTTTGATACGATTTTACATTATTCTATTTGTGTTTTGAATATATTTTTTATACATATTTACATTATTTAATTAGTATTTTGTATATATATTTGATACAAATTTACGTTATTTTAAGTGTATATGTTTATATATTTTCATTCAAACTTCCATTATTTTATATGTATTTTGTATATGTATTTCAATACAAATTTACCTAATTTTATGTGTATTTTGTATATTTATTTTCATACAAATTTAAATTATTTTTGTGTATTTTTGTATATAGTTTTATACAAACTTAGGTTATTTTATGAGTATTTTGTATATCTATTTTCATACAAATACACATTCTTTTATTGATATTTTGTTTATTTATTTTGACGAGAATTTAAATTATTTAATGTATTTTGTATATATATTTTTATACGTATTTACATCATTTCATGTGTATTTTGTATATATATTTCTATAGAAATCTACGTTATATTATGTGTATTCGTATATAGATTTTTAAACAAATTTACACTTTTATGTGTATTTTGCATATTTTTTCAATATAAATTTACCTTATTGTATATGCATTTTGTATATTAATTTTAATACAAATTTAATTATTCTATGTGTATTTTTGTATATGTATTTTTATAAAAATATGCTTTATTTTATGGGTATTTTGCATCTTTATTTTCATACAAAATTTACGTTATTTTATTGATATTCTGCTCATTCATTTTGATACGATCTGACATTATTCTATGTGTATTTTGTAAATATTTTTCATACAAATTTACGTTATTTTATGTGTATTTGTTTATATATTTTGACACAAATTTACAATATTTTATGGGTATTTTGTATATATATTTCAAAAGAAATTTACCTAGTTTTATGTGTATTTTGAATATCTATTTTCATACAAACTCAAATTATTTTTATGTATTTTTGTATATGTTTCAATACAAATTTTAGTTATGTTATGTGTATTTTGTAAATCTATTTTCATTCAAATATATATTATTTTATTGGTATTTTGTTGATTTATATTGATACGAATTTACATTATTTTATATGTACTTTTTATATATATTTTTATACGCATTTACATTATTTAATATTTATTTTGAATATATAATTTTATACAAATTCATGGTATTTTATGTGTATTTGTATATATATTTTCATATAAATTTACATTATTTTATGTGTATTTTGTACATATATTTCATTACAAATTTACCTTATTTTATGTTTATTTTGTATGTGTATTTTGTATATTTATATTTATCCAAATACACATTCTTTTATTGGTATTTTGTTTATTTATTTTAAATCGAATTACATGATTATATGTGTATTTTGTACACATTTTTTTTATACGTATTTACATTATTTAATGTGTATTTTGTTTATATATTTTCATACAAATTTACGTTATTATATGTGTATTTGTATAAATATTTTGATACCAATTTACTTTATTTCATGTATTTTGTATATATATTTCAATACAAATTTAGCTTATTTTCTGTGTGTTTTGTATATATTTTCATACAAATTTAATTACTTCTGTGTATTTTTGTATATAGTTTTATATAAATTTACGTTATTTTATGTGTATTTTGTATATTTATATTTATACAAATACACATTCTTTTATTGGTATTTTGTTTATTTATTTTGATACGAATTTACATTATTTTATGTGTATTTTGTATACATTTTTTATACGTATTTACTTCATTTTATGTGTATTTTGTATATATTTTTATAGAAATCTACGTTATTTTAGGTGTATTCGTATACATATTTTGAAACAAATTTACATTGCTTTATATGTATTTTGCATATCTATTTCAATACAAATTTACCTTATTGTACATATAAAACTGTAAATTTGTTTCAAAATATATGTACGAATACACATAAAATAACGTAGATTTCTATAAAAATATATATACAAAATACACATAAAATTAAGTAAATACGTATAAAAAAATGTAAACAAAATACACATAAAATAATGTAAACTCGAAACAAAATAAATAAACAAAATACCAATAAAAGAATGTGTATTTGTATAAATATAAATGTTCAAAATACACATACAAAATAAACATAAAATAAGGTAAATTTGTAATGAAATATATGTACAAAATACACATAAAGTAATGTAAATTTATATGAAAATATATATACAAATACACATAAAATACCATGAATTTGTATAAAATTATATACTCAAAATAAATATTAAATAATGTAAATGCGTATAAAAATAAATATACAAAGTACATATAAAATAATGTAAATTCGTATCAATATAAATCAACAAAATACCAATAAAATAATATATATTTGAATGAAAATAAATTTACAAAATACACATAACCTAACTAAAATTTGTATTGAAATATATACAAAAATACATATACAATAAATTTAAATTTGATTATATTAAATGAAATAAATATAAAAATTAAACATAAAATAAGATAAATTTGTAATAAAATATATGTATGAATACACATAAAATAATATAAATTTGTATGAAAATATATATACAAATACACATAAAATAACATGAATTTGTATAAAATTTGTTTCAAAATATATACGAATACACACAATAAAATAACGTAAATTTTTATGAAAATGTATATATAAAATACACATAAAATAATTTTAAATACGTAGAAAAATATATATACAAAATACACATAAAATAATGTAAATTCGTAAAAAATTAAATACACAAAATTCCAATAAAAGAATGTATATTTGTAGGAAAATATATATACAAAAAACAAATAAAATAACTAGAATTTGTATAAAAATATATACAAAAATACACAAAAATAATTTAAATTTGTTTGAAAATAGATATGCAAAATACACATAAAGTTAGGCAAATTTGTATTGAAATACATATACAAAACTCACATAAAATAATGTAAATTTGTATGAAAATATATAAACAAATACATATAAAATAACGTAAATTTGGATAAAATATATATACAAAATATACATTAAATATTTTAAATATGTATAAAAATATATTATATTATATATATTTTTATTGATATTTGCGTTATTTATGTGTTTTTTTATATGTTTTCTCATAGAAATTTACATTATTTTATTGGTATTTTGTCTATTTATTTTGATACGAATTACATGATTATTTGTGTATTTTGTACATTTTTTATACGTATTTACATTATTTAATGTGTATTTTGTTTATATATTTTTATACAAATTTACGTTATTATATGTGTATTTGTATAAGTATTTTGATACAAATTTACATTATTTTATGTATTTTGTATATATATTTCAATTCAAATTTAGCTTATTTTATGAGTATTTTGTATATCTATTTATTTTAATACAAAATCAAATATTTTATGTTTTTTCGTATATATATTTTTATAAAAAATGCATTATTTTATGGGTATTTTGCATCTTAATTTTCATACAAATTTACATTATTTTATTAATATTTTCTGTATTTATTTTGATACGATTTTACATTATTTTATTTGTGTTTTGTATATATTTTTTATACATATTTACATTATTTAATGTGTTTTTTGTATATATATTTGATACAAATTTACGTTATTTTAAGTCTATATGTTTATATATTTTCATTCAAATTTACATTATTTTATGTGTATTTTGTATATGTATTTCAATACAAATTTACCTAATTTTATATGTTTTTTATATATTTATTTTCATACAAGTTTAAATTATTTTTGTGTATTTTTGTATATAGTTTTATACAAATTTAGGTTATTTTATGCATATTTTGTATATCTATTTTCATACAAATACACATTCTTTTCATGATATTTTGTTTATTTATTTTGACACGAATTAACATTATTTAATGTGTATTTTGTATATATATTTTTATACGTATTTACATTATTTCAAGTGTATTTTGTATATATATTTCTATAGAAATCTGCGTTATTTTATGTGTATTCGTATATATATTTTGAAACAAATTTACATTGTTTTATGTGTATTTTGCATATTTTTTTAATACAAATTTACATTATTGTATGTGCATTTTGTATATTAATTTTAATACAAATTTGATTAATCTATGTGTATTTTTGTATATGTATTTTTATAAAAATATGCTTTATTTTATGGGTATTTTGCATCTTTATTTTCATACAAATTTACATTATCTTATTGATATTCTGTGTATTTATTTTGATATGATTTTACATTATTCTATGTGTATTTTGTATATATATTTTATATAAAATGTATTTGTTTTCATTTCATACAAATCTACATTATTTTATGTTTTTTGTACATGTATTTAAATACAAATTTAACTAGTTATATGTGTATTTTGTATATCTATTTTGTATGTATATTTTCATAGAAATTTACTCTATTTTATGAGTATTCGTATATATATTTTGATACAAATTTACATTATTAATGTGTATTTTGCATATCTATTTCAATACAAATTTACTTTATTGTACGTGCATTTTGTATATTTATTTTAATACAAATTTAATTATTTTATATGTATTTTTGTATATATATTTTTATGCAAATATGCGTTATTATATGGATATTTTGCATCTTTATTTTCATACAAATTTACATTATTTTATTGATATTCTCTTTATTTATTTTGATACGATTTAACATTATTCTATGTTGTTTTTGTATATATTTTTATATATATATATTTACATTATTTAATGTTAATTTTGTATATATTTTTTATCCAAATTTACATTATTTTATGTGTATTTGTTTATATATTTTCATACATATTTACACTATTTTATGTGTTTTTTGTATATATATTTTTCTACGTATTTAAATTATTTTATGTGTATTTTGTATATACATTTTCATAAAAAAATTACGTTATTTTATTGTGTGTATAAGTATATATTTTGATACAAATTTTATACAAATTCATGTTATTTAATGTGTATTTGTATATATATTTTCATACAAATTTATATTATTTTATGTGTATTTTTTCATATATTTCATTACAAATTTACCTTATTTTATGTTTATTTTGTATATTTATTTCATTCAATTTTAAATTATTTTATGTGTATATTTGTATTTGTATTTTGGTTATTTTATGTGTATTTTGTATATATATTTTCATCAAAAAATTACATTATTTTATTGGTATTTCTTAATTTAATTCGATACGAATTTAGATTATTTGATAGGTATTTTGTATACATATTTTTATACTCATTTACATTATCTAATGTGTGTTTTGTATATATATTTTTATGCAAATTTATCTAATGTTCATTTTTGTACATATATTTTTATAGAAATTTGCGTTATTTTATGTATATATTTTATATAAATTTACGTTATTTTATGTGCATTTTTTATATTTATATTTATAAAAATAAAAATTATTTTATTTTTATATTTTTTATTTAAATTTATACTAATTTAAATTATTTTATGTGTATTTTGTATACATTTTTTTATACGTATTTACTTAATTTTATGTGTATTTTGTATATGTATCTTTATAGAAATCTACGTTATTTTATGTGTATTCGTATATATATTTTGAAACAAATTTACATTATTTTATATGTATTTTCCATATCTATTTCAATACAAATTTACCTTATTGTATGTGCATTTTGTATATTTATTTTAATACAAGTTCAAATATTTTATGTGTATTTTGGTATCAATAATTTTATAAAAAAAATGCGTTATTTTATAGGTATTTTGCATCTTAATTTTCATTTTATATGTGCTTTGTATATATATTTTTATACGCTCTTACATTATTTGATATTTATTTTGAATATAATTTTTTATACAAATTCATGGTATTTTATGTGTATTTGTATATATATTTTCATATAAATTTACATTATTGTATGTGTATTTTGTACATATATTTTATTACAAATCTACCTTATTTTATGTTTATTTTGTATGTGTATTTTGTATATTTATATTTATCCAAATACACATTCTTTTATTGGTATTTTGTTTATTTAATGAGTATTTTTTATATATATTTTATACAAATTTATGTTAATTTAAGTGTATTTGTTTATATATTTTCATTCAAATTTACATTATTTTATGTGTATTTTGTATATGTATTTCTTTACAAATTTACCTAATTTTATGTGTATTTTGTATATTTATTTTCATACAAATTTAACTTATTTTTGTGTATTTTTATATATAGTTTTATATAAATTTACGGTATTTTATGTGTATTTTGTATAAGTATTTTCATACAAATACACATTCTTTTATTGATATTTTAATTATTTATTTTGACACGAATTTACATTATTTAATGTGCATTTAGTATATATATTTTTATACGTATTTACAACATTTCATGTATATTTTGTATATATATTTCTATAGAAATCTACGTTATTTTATGTGTATTCGTATATATATTTTGAAATAAATCTACATTATTTTATGTGTATTTTGTATATATATTTCATTATAAATTTGCCTTATTTTAAGTTTATTTTTATATCTATTTTCATTCAAATTCAAATCATTTTATGTGTATATATTTATATGTATTTACGTTATTTTATGTGTATTTTCTATATATATTTTCATTCAAAATTACATTATTTTATCAGTATTTTGTTCATTTATTTCGATACGAATTTAGATTATTTCATGTGTATTTTCTATACATATACATATAGAGTAGATTTCTATGAAAATATATATTCAAAATACATATAAAATTATGTAAATAAGTATAAAAATATATATATCAAATACACCTAATAAAAATGAAAATTCGTATCAAAATAAATAAATAAAATTCCGATAAAAGAACGTATATTTGTAGGAAAATAAATATACAAAATACACATAAAATTACGAAAATTTGAATAAAAATATATAAAAAAATACACAAAATTAATTTCAATTTGTATGAAAATAGATATACAAAATACACATATAGTAATTAGTTAAATTTGTATTTAAATACATGTACAAAATTCGCATAAAATAATGTAAATTTGTATGAAATGAAAACAAATTCACATAAAATAACGTACATTGGTATAAAATAGAAATACAAAATATACATAGAATAATGTAAAATCGTATCAAAATAAATACACAGAATATCAATAAAATAATGTAATTTTGTATGAAAATAAAGATGCAAAATACCCATAAAATAAAGCATATTTTTATAAAATACATATACAAAAATACACATAGAATAGCTAAATTTGTATTAAAATTAATATACAAAATGCACGTACAATAAGGTAAATTTGTATTGAAAAAATATGCAAAATGCACATAAAATAATGTATATTTGTTTCAAAATATATATACGAATACACATAAAATAACGTATATTTCTATAGAAATATATATACAAAATACACATGAAATGACGCAAGTACGTATAAAATTATATATACACAATACACATTAAATAATGTAAATTCGCATCAAAATAAATAAACAAAATATCAATCAAAGAATGTGCATTTGTATGAAAATAGATATACAAAATACACATAAAATATTGTAAATTTGTATAAAACTATTAAAAAAATACACAAAAATAATTTAAATTTGTATAAAAATATATATACAAAATACACATGAAATTAGGTAAATTTCTAATGAAATACATATACAAAATACACATAAAATAATGTAAATTTGAATAAAAATATATAAACAAATACACTTAAAATAACGAAAATTTGTATGAAATATATATAGAAAATATTGTAAATATGTATAAAAAAAATATATACAAAACACAAATAGAATAATGTAAAATAGTATCAAAATAAATACACAGAATATTAATAAAATAATGTAAATTTGTATGAAAATAAAGATGCAAAATACCCATAAAACAACGCATTTTTTTATGAAAATATATATACCAAAATGCACATAAAATATTTAAATTTGTATTACAATAAATATACAAAATGCACATACAATAAGGTAAATTTGTATTGAAATAGATATGCAAAATACATATAAAACTATGTAAATTTGTTTCAAAATATACATACGAATACTCATAAAATAACGTAGATTTCTATAAAATATATATACAAAATACACATAAAATGAAGTAAATACGTATAAGAAAATGTATACAAAATACACATAAAATAATGTAAATTCGTATCAAAATAAATAAACTAAATGCCAATAAAAGAATGTTTACTTGTATAAATATAAATATACAAAATACACATAAAATAACGTAAAATTGTATAAAACTATATACAAAAATAAACAAAAATAATTAAATTTGTATGAAAATAGATATACAAAAGACACATAAAATAAGCTAAATTTGAATTGAAATAAATATAGAAAATACATAAAATAATGTAAATTTGTATCAAAATATATATTGAAATACACATATAATAACGTAAATTTGTATAAAAATATATAAACAAAATACACATTAAATAATGTAAATACGTATAAAAGATATGTACGTAATGTAAAATTTATTAAAATTAAAGATGCAAAATACCCATAAATTATCTTATATTTATTAAAAAAATTTATACAAAATACACAAAATAATTAAATTTGTATTAAAATAAATATACAAAATACACATACAATAAGGTAGATTTTTATTGAAATAGATATGCAAAAAACATAAAATAATGAAAATTTTGATCAAAATATATACGAATACACACAATAAAATTACGTAAATTTTTATGAAAATATATATACAAAATACACATAAAATAATGTAAATACATAGAAAAATATATATACAAAATACACATAAAATAATATAAATTCGTATCAAAATAAATAAACAAAATTTCCTCTAAAAGAATGTATATGTGTAGGAAAATATATATACAAAATACAAATAAAATAAAAAAAAATTTGTATAAAAATAATACAAAAATACACAAAAATAATTTAAATTTGTTTGAAAATAGATATGCAAAATACAAATGAAATTAGGCAAATTTTTATTGAAATACATATACAAAATACACATAAAATAATGTAAATTTGTATGAAAATATATAAACAAATACTCATAAGATAACGTAAATTTTTATAAAATATATGTACAAAATATACATTAAATAATGTAATGTCTAAAAATATATATACAAAATACACAGAATAACGTAAATTCGTATCAAAATAAATAAACAGACAATCAATAAAATAATGTAAATTTGTATGAAAATAAAGATGCAAAATACCCATATAATAACGCATATTTTTTTAAAAATATATATACAAAAATACACATAAAATAATTAAATTTGCATCAAAATAAATATACAAAAGGCACATACAATAAAGAAAATTTGTATTGAAATAGATATGCGAAATACACATAAATAATGTAAATTTGTATCAAAATATATATACGAATACACATAAAATAGAGTAAATTTCTATGAAAATATATATTTAAAATACATATAAAATTATGTAAATAAGTATAAAAATATATATATCAAATACACCTAAAATAATGAAAACTCGTATCAAAATAAATAAGCAAAATTCCGATAAAAGAACGTATGTTTGTAGGAAAATAAATATACAAAATTCACATAAAATTACGAAAATTTGAATAAAAATATATACTAAAATACACAAAATTAATTTCAATTTGTATGAAAATAGATATACATAATACACATATAATTAGTTAAATTTGTATTTAAATACATGTACAAAATACACATAAAATAATGTAAATTTGTATGAAATGAAAACAAATTCACATAAAATAACGTTCATTTGTATGAAATATATATACAAAATATACATAGAATAATGTAAAATCGTATCAAAATAAATACACAGAATATCAATAAAATAATGTAAATTTGTATGAAAATAAAGATGCAAAATACCCATAAAATAAAGCATTTTTTTATGAAAATACATATACAAAAATACACATAGAATAATTAAATTTGTATTAAAATTAATATACAAAATGCACGTACAATAAGGTAAATTTATATTGAAAAAATATGCAAAATGCACATAAAACAATGTATATTTGTTTCAAAATATATATACGAATACACATAAAATAACATATATTTCTATAGAAATATATATACAAAATACACATGAAATGACGTAAATACGTATAAAAATATATATACACAATACACATTAAATAATGTGAATTCGCGTCAAAATAAATAAACAAAATATCAATAAAAAATGTGTATTTGTATGAAAATAGATATACAAAATACACATAAAATATTTTAAATTTATATAAAACTCTTTTTATAAAAATATATATACCAAAATAATAAAATTTTAAAATTTGTATTACAATAAATATACAAAATGCACATACAATAAGGTAGATTTATATTGAAATAGATATGCTAAATACATATAAAACAATGTAAATTTGCTTCAAAATATATATACCAATACACATAAAATAACGTAGATTACTATAAAAATATATATACAAAATACACATTAAATGAAGTAAATACGTATAAGAAAATGTATACAAAGTACACATAAAATAATTAAATTTGTATTAAAATAAATATACAAAATACACATACAATAAGGTAAATCTATATTGAAATAGATATGCAAAATAAACATAAAATAATGTAAATTTGTATCAAATCATATACGAATACACACAATAAAATAACGTAAATTTTTATGAAAATGTATATAAAAATACACATAAAATAATGTAAATACATAGAAAATATATATACAAAATACACATAAAATTATGTAAATTCTTATGAAAATAAATGAACAAAATTCCACTAAAAGAATGTATATTTGTAGGAAAATATAAATACAAAATACAAATAAAATAACTAAAATTTGTATAAAATATATAAAAATACATAAAAATAATTTAAATTTGTTTGAAAATAGATATGCAAAATACACATAAAATTAGGCAAATCTGTATTGAAATACATATACAAATTACACATAAAATATTGTAAATTTGTATGAAAATATATAAACAAATACACATAAAATAGCGTAAATTTATATAAAATATATATACAAAATATACATTAAATAATGTAAATGTGTATAAAAATATATATACAAAATACACATAGAATAATGTAAAATCGTATCAAAATAAATAAACAGAATATCAATAAAATAATGTAAATTTGTATGAAAATAAAGATGCAAAATACCCAAATAATAACGCATATTTTTAAAAAAATCCACAAAAAATAATTAAATTTGTATTAAAATAAATATACAAAATACACATACAATATGGTAAATTTGTATTGAAATAGATATGCAAAATAAACATAAATAATGTAAATTTGTATCAAAATATATATACGAATACCCATAAAATAGAGTAAATTTCTATGAAAATATATATTCAAAACACAAATAAAATGATATAAATAAGTATAAAAATATACATATCAAATACCCCTAAAATAATGTAAATTCGTATAAAAGTAAATAAACAAAATTACGATAAAAGATGCAAGATACACATTAAATAATGTAAATATTTATAAAAAAAATATATACAAAAAAAAATTGAATAATGTGAAATCGTATCAAAATAAATACACCGAATATTAATAAAATAATGCAAATTTGTATGAAAATAAAGATGCAAAATTCCCATCAAATAGCGCATTTCTTATAAAAATATATATACCAAAATACACATAAAATATTTAAATTTGTATTGAAATAAATATACAAAATGCACATACAATAAGGTAAATTTGTATTGAAAGAGATATGCATAAATACATATAAAACAATGTAAATTTGTTTCAAAATATATATACGAATACACATAAAATAACGTAGATTTCTATAAAAATATATATACAAAATACACATAAAATTAAGTAAATACGTATAAAAATAGATATACAAAATACACATAGAATAATGTAAAATTGTTTAAAAAAAAAACAGAATATAAATAAAATAATGTAAATTTGTATGATATTAAGAATGCAAAATTCACATAAAATAAAGCATATTTTATAAAATACATTTACATAAATACACATAGCCTAATTAAATTTGTATTAAAATTAATATACAAAATGCATATACAATAAGGTAAATTTGTATTGAAAAAAATGCAAAATACACATAAAACAGTGTAAATGTATTTCAAAATCTATATACGAATACTCATAAATCAACGTAGATTTCTATAGAAATATATATACAAAATACACAACAAATGATGTAAACACGTATAAAAATATATATATATATATCTATATATATATATATATATATATATATATATATATATATATATATATATATATATATATATATATATATATATATATATATATATATATATATATATATATATATATATATATATATATACACATTAAATAATGTAAACTCGCGTCAAAGTAAATAAACAAAATATCAATAAAAGAATGTGTATTTGTATGAAAATAGATATACAATATACACATAAAATCACCTAAATTTGTATAAAACTATATAAAAATACACAAAAATAATTTTAATTTGTATGAAAATAAATATACAAAATACACATAAAATTAGGTAAATTTGTATTGAAATACATTTACAAAATACACATAAAATAATGTAAATTTGAATGAAAATATATAAACAAATACACTTAAAATAACGTAAATTTGTATAAAATATATATAAAAAATACACATTAAATAATGTAAATATGTATAAAAGAATATATACAAAACACAAATAGAATAATATAAAATCGTATCAAAATAAATACACAGAATATTAATAAAATAATGTAAATTTGTATGAAAATTAAGATGCAAAATACCCATAAAATAACGCATTTTTTCTAAAAATATTTATACCAAGACACACATAAAATATTTGAATTTGTATTAAAATAAATATACAAAATGCACATACAATAAGGTAAATTTGTATTGAAATAGATATGCAAAATACATATAAAACCATGTAAATTTTTTAAAAATATATATACGAATACACATAAAATAACGTAGATTTCTATGAAAATAAATATACAAAATACACATAAAATGAAGTAAATACGTATAAAAAAAGGTATACAAAATACACATAAAATAATGTAAACTTGTATCAAAATAAATAAACAAAATACTAATAAAAGAAAGTGTTTTGTATATATATAAATTTACAAAATACAAATAAAATAACGTAAATTTATATAAAACTATATGCAAAAATACACAAAAGTAATTAAATTTGTGTGAAAATAGATATACAAAATACATGTGTATTTTGTATATTTATTTTCATACAAATTGAAATTATTTTTGTTTAATTTTTTATATATTTTCATACAAATTTTCGTTATTTAATGTGTATTTTGTATTTTTATTTTTTCTACAAATATACGTTCTTTTATCTGAATTTTGTTTATTGAATTTGTAACGAGTTTACCTTATTTTGTATATCTATTTTCATACAAATTAAAATACTTCTGTGTATTTTTGTATATAGTTTTATATAAATTTACGTTATTTTATGTGTATTTTGTATATTTATATTTATACAAATACACATTCTTTTATTGGTATTTTGTATATTTATTTTGATACAATTTACATTATTTTATGTATTTTGTATACATTTTTTATACGTATTTACTTCATTTTATGTGTATATTGTATATATTTTTATAGAAATCTACGTTATTTTATGTGTATTCGCATATATATTTTGAAACAAATTTACATTGTTTTATATGTGTTTTGCATATCTATTTCAATACAAATTTACCTTATTGTATGTGTTTTTGTATATTTATTTTAATACAAATTTAATTTTTTGATGTGTATTTTGGTATATATATTTTTATAAATAAAAAAATGCGTTATTTTATGGGTATTTTTATAAATATTTTGATACAAATCTACATTATTTTATGTATTTTGTATATACATTTCAATTCAAATTTAGCTTATTTTATCTGTATTTTGTATATCTATTTTCATACGAATTTAATTACTTCTGTGTATTTTTGTATATAGTTTTATACAAATTTACGTTATTTTATGTGTATTTTGTATATTTATATTTATTCAAATACACATTCTTTTATTGGTATTTTGTTTATTTATTTTGATACGAATTTTCATTATTTTATGTGTATTTTGTATACATTTTCTTATACGTATTTACTTCATTTTATGTGTATTTTGTATATATATTTTTATACAAATTACGTTATTTTATGTGTATTCGTATATATATTTTGAAACTAATTTACATTGTTTTATATGTATTTTGCATATCTATTTCAATACAGATTTACCTTATTGTATGTGTATTTTGTATATTTATTTTAATACAAATTATTTTTTTCATGTGTATTTTGGTATATATATTTTTATAAAAAATGCGTTATTTAATGGGTATTTTGCATCTTTATTTTCATACAAATTTACATTGTTTTATTAATATTCTGTGTATTTATTTTGATACGATTTTACATTATTCTATTTGTGTTTTGTATATATTTTTTTATACATATTTACATTATTTAATGTGTATTTTGTATATTTTAAAACAAATTTACGTTATTTTATGCGCATCTGTTAAAATATTTTGATACAAATTTACATTATTTTAAAATAGCAATAAAATAATTAAATTTGTATTAGAAAACATACACAAATGCACATAAAATAAAGTAAATTTGCAAATTTGTATTGAAATAGATATGCAAAATACATATAAAACAATGTAAATTTGTTTCAAAATATATATACGAATACACATAAAATAACGTTGATTTCTAGAAAAATATATACAAAATACACATAAAATGACGTAAATACGTATAAAAAATGAATACAAAATACACATAATGTAAATCGTATCAAAATAACTACACAAAATACCAGTAAAAGAAAGTGTTTTTGTATAAATATAAATATACAAAATACACATAAAATATCGTAAATTTGTATGAAACTATATACAAAAATACACAGAAGTTATTAAATTTGTATGAAAATATATATACAAAAACAGCTAAAATAAGCTAAATTTGAATTGAAATATATATACAAAATACATAAAATAATGTAAATTTGTATCAAAATATTTAAACAAATACACTTATAATAACATAAATTTGTATAAAAATATATTAACAAAATACACATTAAATAATGTAAATACGTATAAAAAAATATGTAGAAAATACACATATAATCATGTAATTCGCATCAAAATAAATAAACAAAATACCTATAAATTAATTTAAATTTGTATGAGAAAAAATATACAAATAACGCAAATTTCTATAAAAATTTATGTACAAAAATGCACATAAAATAAAGTAAATTAGCATAAAAATATATATATATATATATATACAAAACACACACTAAATAATGTAAATGCGTACATAAATTAACCTAAATTTGTATAAAACTATATACAAAAATACACAAAAATAATTTAAATTTGTTTGAAAAGAAATATACAAAATACACATAAAATTAGGTAAATTTGTATGGAAATACATATACAAAATACACATCAAATAATGTAAATTTGAATGAGAATATATAAACAAATACACTTAAAATAACGTAAATTTGTATAAAATATATATGCAAGATACACATTAAATAATGTAAATGTGTATAAAAAAATATATACAAAAAACAAATAGAATAATGTAAAATCGTATCAAAATAAATACACAGAATATCAATAAAATAATGTAAATTTGTATGAAAAAAAAAGATGCAAAATTCCCAAAAATTATCGCATTTTTTATAAAAATATATATACCAAAATACACATAAAATATTTAAATTTGTATTGAAATAAATATACAAAATGCATATACAGTAACGTAAATTTGTATTGAAAGAGATATTCAAAAATACATATAAAACAATGTAAATTTGTTTCAAAATATATATACGAATACCCATAAAATAAAGTAGATTTCTATAGAAATATATATACAAAATACATATGAAATTATGTAAATACGTATAAAAATATATATACAAAATACATATCAAATAATGTAAATTCGTGTCAAAATAAATAAACAAAATATCATGAAAAGAATGTGTATTTGTATGAAAATAGATAATAGATAATAAATTTGTATAAAATATATATGCAAGATACACATTAAATAATGTAAATATGTATAAAAAAGTATATTAAAAAAACAAATAGAATAATGTAAAATCGTATCAAAATAAATACACCGAATATTAATAAAATAATGTAAATTTGTATGAAAATAAAGATGCAAAATTCCCATAAAATAGCGCATTTCTTATAAAAATATATATACCAAAATACACATAAAATATTTAAATTTGTATTGAAATAAATATACAAAATGCACATACAATAAGGTAAATTTGTATTGAAAGAGATATGCAAAAATACATATAAAACAATGTAAATTTGTTTCAAAATATATATACGAATACAAATAAAAAAACGTAGATTTCTATAAAAATATATATACAAAATACACATAAAATTAAATAAATACGTATAAAAAAATGTATACAAAATACACATAAAATAATGTAAATTCGAATTAAAATAAATAAACAAAATACCAATAAAAGAATGTGTATTTGGATAAATATAAATATACTAAATACACATACAAAATAAACATAAAATAAGGTAGATTTTTAATAAAATATATGTACAAAATACACATAAAATAATGTAAATTTATATGAAAATATATATACAAATACACATAAAATACCATGAATCTGTACAAAAATATATATTCAAAATAAATATTAAATAATGTAAAAGCGTATAAAAATATATATACAAAGTACATATAAAATAAAAATTAAGATGCAAAATACCTATAAAATAACGCATTTTTTATAAAATTATTGATTCCAAAATACACATAAAATATTTGAACTTGTATTAAAATAAATATACAAAATGCACATACAATAAGGTAAATTTGTATTGAAATAGATATGCAAAATACATATAAAATAATGTAAATTTGTTTCAAAATATATATACGAATACACATAAAATAAAGTAGATTTCTATAAAAATATATATTCAAAATACACATAAAATTAAGTAAATACGTATAAAAAAATGTATACAAAATACACATAAAATAATGTAAATTCGATTTAAAATAAATAAACAAAATACCAATAAAAAAATGTGTATTTGGATAAATATAAATATACAAAATACATATACAAAATAAACATAAAATAAGGTAGATTTGTAATAAAATATATGTACAAAATACACATAAAATAATGTAAATTTATATGAAAATATATATACAAATACACATAAAATACCATGAATTTGTATAAAAATATATATTCAAAATAAATATTAAATAATGTAAAAGCGTATAAAAATATATATACAAAGTACATATAAAATAATGTAAATTCGTATCAATATAAATCAACAAAACACCAATAAAATAATATATATATATGAATGAAAGTAAATTTACAAAATACACATAACATAACTAAAATTTGTATTAAAATATATACAAAAATACATAGAAATAATTTGAGTTTGTATGAGAATAGATATACAAAATACACATAAAACTAGGTAAATTTCTTTTGAAATATAGATACAAAAAAGCCATAAAATATTGTAAATTTGTGTCAAAATATATAAACAAATACACATAAAATAACGTAAATTTGTATGAAAAATATATAAAATAACACATAGATAATGTCAATTCGTGTCCAAAATGAATAAATGAGATCAATATATATAAAATATATATATTTAAATAAAAAAGAAAATAAAAAAAAAAAAAAGCAAATGTTTATAAAAATAGATATACAAAATACACATCGAATAATTAAATTTGTATTAAAATTAATATACAAAATGCGTATATAATAAGGTAAATTTGTATTGAAAAAATATGCAACATACACGTTTACTCATACAAATTTATATTATTTTATTGGTATTTTCTTTATTTATTTTGATACGAATTACATGATTATATTTGTATATGTGTTTATATAAATTTATATGTATTTGTATACAAATTTTGATACAAATTGTTGTATAAATATTTCATGTATTTTGTATATATATTTCAATTCAAATTTAGCTTATTTTGTGTGTATTTTGTATATATTTTCATACAAATTTAATTACTTCTGTGTATTTATGTATATAGTTTTATATAAATTTACGTTATTTTATGTGTATTTTGTATATTTATATTTATACAAATACACATTCTTTTATTGGTATTTTGTTTATTTATTTTGATACGAATTTACATTATTTTATGTGTATTTTGTATACATTTTTTTATACGTATTTACTTCATTTTATGTGTATTTTGTATATATATATTTATAGAAATCTACGTTATTTTATGTGTATTCGTATACATATTTTAAAACAAATTTGCTTTGCTTTATATGTATTTTGCGTATCTATTTCAATACAAATTTACCTTATTGTATGTGTTTTTTATATATTTATTTTAATACAAATCTAATTTTTTTATGTGTATTTTGGTATATATATTTTTATAAATAAAAAAAATGCGTTATTTTATGGGTATTTTGCCTCTTTATTTTCATACAAAAATACATATAAAACAATGTAAATTTGTTTCAAAATATATATAAGAATACAAATAAAAAAACGTAGATTTCTATAAAAATCTATATACAAAATACACATAAAATTAAGTAAATACGTATAAAAAAATGTATTCAAAATACACATAAAATAATGTAAATTCGAATTAAAATAGATAAACAAAATACCAATAAAAGAATGTGTATTTGGATAAATATAAATATACAAAATACACATACAAAATAAACATAAAATAAGGTAGATTTGTAATAAAATATATGTACAAAATACACATACAATAATGTAAATTTATATGAAAATATATATACAAATACACATAAAATACCATGAATTTGTATAAAAATATATATTCAAAATAAATATTAAATAATGTAAGAGCGTATAAAAATATATATACAAAGTACATATAAAATGAAAATTAAGATGCAAAATACCTATAAAATAACGCATTTTTTATAAAATTATTGATACCAAAATACACATAAAATATTTGAACTTGTATTAAAATATATATACAAAATGCACATACAATAAGGTAAATTTGTATTGAAATAGATATGCAAAATACATATAAAATAATGTAAATTTGTTTCAAAATATATATACGAATACACATAAAATAACGTAGATTTCTATAAAAATACATACACAAAATACACATAATATTAAGTAAATACGTATAAAAAAATGTATACAAAATACACATAAAATAATGTAAATTCGTATAAATGTAAATAAACAATATACCAATAAAAGAATGTGTATTTGTATAAATATAAATATACAAAATGCACATAAAATAACGTAAATTTATATAAAACTATATACATAAAATAACACAAATTTCTATAAAAATATATGTACAAAAATGAACATAAAATAAATTTGCATAAAAATATATATACAAAACACACTTTAGATAATGTAAATGAGTATAAAAGTATGTATACAAAATACCTATAAAAATAATCTAAATTCGTATCGAATTAAATTAAGAAATACCAATAAAATAATGTAATTTTGGATGAAAATATATATACAAAATACACATAAAATAAGCTAAATACAAATACAAGTATACACATAAAATAATTTAAACTTGAATGAAATAAATATACAAAATAAACATAAAATAAGGTAAATTTGTAATGAAATATATGAAAAAATACACATAAAATAATATAAATTTGTATGAAAATATATATACAAATACACATTAAATAACATGAATTTGTATAAAATTTGTATAAAAATATATACTTATACACACAATAAAATAACGTAATTTTTTTATGAAAATGTATATACAAAATACACATAAAATAATTTAAATACGTAGAAAAATATATATACAAAAATAATGTAAATTTGTATGAAAATATATAAAGAAATACACATAAAATAATGTAAATTTGAATAAAATATATATACAAAATGATCATTAAATAATGTAAATATGTATAAAAAAAATATACAAAATACACATAGAATAATGTTAAATCGTATCAAAATAAATAAAGAGAATATCAATAAAATAATGTAAATTTGTATGAAAATAAAGATGCAAAATATCCATATAATAACGCATATTTGCATAAAAATATATATACAAAAATACATATAAAATAGTTAAGTTTGTATTAAAATAAATATACAAAATGCACGTACAATAAAGTAAATTGGTATTGAAATAGATATGCAAAATACACATCAATAATGTAAATTTGTATCAAAATATATATACGAATACTCATAAAATAGAGTAAATTTCTATAAAAAATATACATACAAAATAGATATACAAAATACACATATAACTAGTTAAATTTGTATTTAAATACATGTACAAAAAACACATAAAATAATGTAGATTTGTATGAAATGAAAACAAATACATTTTATATAAAATATATATACAAAATACACATAGAATAATGTAAAATCATATTAAAATAAATTCACAGAATATCAATAAAATAATGTAAATTTGTATGAAAATAAAGATGCAAAATACCCATAAAATAAAGCATATTTTTATAAAAATACATAAACAAAAATACACATAGATTAATCAAATTTGTATTAAAATTAATATACAAAATGCACACACAATAAGGTAAATTTGTATTGAAAAAATATGCAAAATACACATAAAACAATGTAAATTTGTTTCAAAATATATATACGAATACACATAAAATAACGCAGATTTCTATAGAAATATATATACAAAATACACTTGAAATAATGTAAATACGTATAAAAATATATATACAAAATACACATTAAATAATGTTAATTCGTGTCAAAATAAATAAAGAAAATATCATGAAAAGAATGTGTATTTGTATGAAAATAGATATACAAAATACACATAAAATAACCTAAATTTGTATAAAACTATAAACAAAAATACACAAAAATAATTTAAACTTCTATGAAAATAAATATACAAAAAACATATAAAATTAGGTAAATTTGTATTGAAATACATATACAAAATACACATAAAATAATGTAAATTTGAATGAAAATATATAAACATATAGACTTAAAATAACGTAAATTTTTATCAAATATATATACAAAAAACACATTAAAATTAATAATGTAAATATGTATAAAAAAATATATACTAAACACAAATAAAATAATGTAAAATCGTATCAAAATAAATACAGAAAAAATTAATAAAATAATGTAAATTTGTATGAAAATTAAGATGCAAAATACCCATAAAATAAGGCATTTTTTTTTTAAATATATATACGAAAAAACATAAAATATTTGATTTTGTATTAAAATAAATAGATATACAAAATACACATAAAATAAGCTAAATTAAATGAAAAATATATACAAAATACACATAGAATAATGTAAAATCGTATCAAAATAAATACACAGAATATCAATAAAATAATGAAATTTTATATGAAAATAAAGATGCAAAATACCCATAAAATAAAGCATATTTTTTTAAAAATACATATACAAAAATACACATAGAATAATTAAATTTGTATTAAAATTAATATACAAAATGCACGTACAATAAGGTAAATTTGTATTGAAAAAATATACAAAATGCACATTAAAGCGTAAATTTGTTTAAAAATCTATATACGAATACACATAAAATAACGTAGATTTCTATAGAAATATATATACAAAATACACATGAAATGATGTAAATACGTATAAAAATATATATATATATATATATACAAAATACACATTAAATAATTTAAATTCTCGTCAAAATAAATAGACAAAATATCAATAAAAGAATGTGTATTTGTATGAAAATAGATATACAAAATACTCATAAAGTAACCTAAGTTTGTATAAAACTATATACAAAAATACACAAAAATAATTTAAATTTGTATGAAAATAAATATACAAAATACACATAAAATTAGGTAAATTTGTATTGAAATACATATACAAAATACACATAAAATAATGGAAATTTGAATGAAAATATATAAACATATACACTTAAAATAACGTAAATTTGTATCAAATATATATGCAAAATACTAATTAAATAATGTAAATATGTATAAAAAAATATATACAAAACACAAATAGAATAATGTAAAATCGTATCAAAATAAATACACAGAATATTAATTAAATAATGTAAATTTGTATGAAAATAAAGATGCAAAATAGCCATAAAATAACTCATTTTTTATAAAAATATATATATAAAAATACACATAAAATATTAAAATTTGTATTAAAATAAATATAAAAAATGCATATACTGTAAGGTAAATTTGTATTGAAATAGATATGCAAAATACATATAAAACAATGTAAATTTGTTTCAAAATATATATACGAATACACATAAAATAACGTTGATTTCTATAAAAATATATACAAAATACACATAAAATGAAGTAAATACGTATTAAAAAATGAATACAAAATACACATAAAAATCGTATCAAAATAAATAAACAAAATACCAGTAAAAGAATGTGTATTTGTATAAATATACATATACAAAATACACATAAAATATCGTAAATTTGTATAAAACTATATACAAAAATACACAGAACAAATACACATTCTTTTATTGGTATTTTGTTTATTTATTTTGTTTCAAATTTATATTATTTTATGTGTATTTTGTTTACGTTTCTTTATACGTATTTACCTAATTTTATGTGTATTTTGTATATATATTTTTATAGAAATCTACGTTATTTTATGTGTATTCGTATATATATTTTGAAACAAATTTACAATTTTTTATATGTATTTTTGCATATCTCTTTCAACAGAAGTTTACCTTATTGTATGTGCATTTTGTATATTTCAATACAAATTTAAATATTTTATGTGTATTTTGGTATATATATTTTTATAAGAAATGCGCTATTTGATGGGAATTTTGCATCTTTATTTTCATACAAATTTACATTATTTTATTAATATTCGGTGTATTTATTTTGATACGATTTTACATTATTCTATTTGTTTTTTGTATATATTTTTTTATACATATTTACATTATTTAATGTGTATCTTGCATATATATTACATACAAATTTATTATCTATTATTTATTTTCATACAAATACACATTCTTTTCATGATATTTTGTTTATTTATTTTGTCACGAATTTACATTACTTAATATGTATTTTATATATATATATTTTTATACGTATTTACATAATTTTATGTGTATTTTGTATATATATTTCTATAGAAATCTCCGTTATTTTTTGTGTATTCGTATATATATTTTGAAACAAATTTACAGTTTTATTTGTATTTTCCGTTTTTTTTTCAATACAAATTTACCTTATTGTATGTGTGCATTTTGTATATTAATTTTAATACAAATTTAATTATTCTATGCGTAGTTTTGTATATGTATTTTTTTAAAAAAATATGCTTTATCTTATGGGTATTTTGCATCTTTATTTTCATACAAATTTAAATTATTTTATTGATATTCTGTGTACCTATTTTGATACGATTTTACATTATTCTTTGTATAACAAAAATAAATTCAGAATACACAGAAATAGATATGCAAAATACATATAAACAATGTAAATTTGTTTCAAAATATATATACGAATACACATGAAATAAGGTAGATTTCTATAAAAATATATATACAAAATACACATAAAATTAAGTAAATACGTATAAAAAATGTATACAAAATACACATAAAATAATGTAAATTAGTATCAAAATAAATAAACAAAATACCAATAAAAGAATGTGTATTTGTATAAATATATATATACAAAATACACATTAAATAATATAAATTTGTTTAAAACTATACAAAATACACATGAAATGATGTAAATTCGTATAAAAATATATATACAAAATACACATTAAATAATGTAAATTCGCGTCGAAATAAATAAACAAAATATAAATAAAAGAATGTGTATTTATATGAAAATAGATATACAAAATACACATAAAATCACCTAAATTTGTATCAAACTATATACAAAAATACACAAAAATATTTTAAATTTGTATGGAAATAAATATACAAAATACACGTAAATTAGGTAAATTTGTATTGAAATACATACACAAAATACACATAAAATAATGTAAATTTGAATGAAAATACATAAACAAATACACTTAAAATAACGTAAATTTGTGTAAAAAAAATTTGTACAAAACACAAATAGAATAATGTAAAATCGTATCAAAATAAATACACAGAATATTAATAAAATAATGTAAATTTGTATGAAAATAAAGAAGCAAAATACCCATAAAATAACGAATATTAATAAAATAATGTAAATTTGTATGAAAATTAAGATGCAAAATACCTATAAAATAACGCATTTTTTATAAAAATATTGATACCAAAATACACATAAAATATTTGAATTTGTATTAAAATAAATATACAAAATGCACATACAATAAGGTAAATTTGTATTGAAATAGATATGCAAAATACATATAAAATAATGTAAATTTGTTTCAAAATATATATACGAATACACATAAAATAACGTAGATTTCTATAAAAATATATATACAAAATACACATAATATTAAGTAAATACGTATAAAAAAATGTATACAAAATACACATAAAATAATGTAAATTCGTATAAATGTAAATAAACAATATACCAATAAAAGAATGTTTATTTGTATAAATATAAATATACAAAATGCACATAATATAACGTAAATTTATATAAAACTATATACATAAAATAACGCAAAGTTCATTAAAAATATATGTACAAAAATGAACATAAAATAAATTTGCATAAAAATATATATTCAAAACACACTTTAGATAATGTAAATGAGTATAAAAATATGTATACAAAATACCTATGAAATAATCTAAATTCGTATCGAATTAAATTAAGAAAATATCAATAAAATAATGTAATTTTGGATGAAAATATATATACAAAATACACATAAAATAACCTAAATACAAATACAAATATACACATAAAATAATTTAAAATTGAAAGAAATAAATATACAAAATAAACATAAAATAAGGTAAATTTGTAATGAAATATATGAAAAAATACACATAAAATAATATAAATTTGTATGAAAATATATAAACAAATACACATTAAATAACATGCTTATACACACAATAAAATAACGTAATTTTTTTTATGAAAATGTATATACAAAATACACATAAAATAATTTAAATACGTAGAAAAATACATATACAAAAAAACACATAAAATAATGTAAATTTGTATGAAAATATATAAACATTAAATACACATTAAATAATGTTAATTCGTGTCAAAATAAATAAACAAAATATCATGAAAAGAATGTGTATTTGTATGAAAATAGATATACAAAATACACATAAAATAACCTAAATTTGTATAAAACTATATACAAAAATACACAAAAATAATTTAAACTTGTATGAAAATAAAAATACAAAAAACATATAAAAATAGGTAAATTTGTATTGAAATACATATACAAAATACACATAAAATAATGTAAATTTGAATGAAAATATATAAACATATAGACTTAAAATAACGTAAATTTGTATCAAATATATATACAAAAAAAACATTAAATAATGTAAATGTGTATAAAAAAATATATACAAAACACAAATAAAATAATGTAAAATCGTATCAAAATAAATACAGAAAATATTAATAAAATAATGTAAATTTGTATGAAAATTAAGATGCAAAATACCCATAAAATAACAATTTTTTTTATAAAAATATATATACGAAAAAACATAAAATATTTGATTTTGTATTAAAATAAATAGATATACAAAATACACATAAAATAAGCTAAATTTGAATTGAAATATATATACAAAATACATAAAATAATGTAAATTTGTATCAAAATACCTATACAAATACACATATAATAACGTAAATTTGTATAAAAATATATAAACAAAATACACATTAAATAATGTAAATACGTATAAAAAAGATGTAAAACATACACAAATAATCATGTAATTTGTATCAAAATAAAAAGACAAAATTCCAATAAAATAAAGTAAATTTCTATGAGAAAACATATACAAAATACACATAAATAACGCAAATATCAATAAAAATATATATAATATAATATATTTTAAACATATTTAAAATATTTAATGTATATTTTGTATATATATATTTTATCCAAATTTACGTGATTTTATAAGTATTTGTTTATATATTTTCATACAAATTTACATTATTTTATGTGAGTTTTGTATATGTATTTCAATACAAATTTGCCTAACTTTATGTGTATTTTGCATATACAAAATATACAAAATGCACATAAAACAATGTATATTTGTTTCAAAATATATATACGAATACACATAAAATAACGTATATTTCTATAGAAATATATATACAAAATACACATGAAATGACGTAAATACGTATAAAAATATATATACACAATACACATTAAATAATGTAAATTCGCATCAAAATAAATAAACAAAATATCAATAAAAGAATGTGTATTTGTATGAAAATAGATATACAAAATACACATAAAATATTGTAAATTTGTATAAAACTCTATTCAAAAAATACACAAAAATAATTTAAATTTGTATAAAAATATATATACAAAATACACATAAAACTAGTTAAATTTCTATTGAAATACATATACAAAATACACATAAAATACTGTAAATTTGAATGAAAATATATAAACAAATACACTTAAAATAACGTAAATTTTTATGAAATATATATAGAAAATACACATTAAATAATGTAAATATGTATAAAAAAATATATACAAAACACAAATAGAATAATGTAAAATAGTATCAAAATAAATACACAGAATATTAATAAAATAATGTATATTTGTATGAAAATAAAGATGCAAAATACTCATAAAACAACGCATTTTTTATGAAAATATATATACCAAAATACACAAAATATTTAAATTTGAATTACAATAAATATTCAAAATGCACATACAATAAGGTAAATTTGTATTGAAATAGATATGCAAAATACACATATAACAATGTAAATTTGTTTCAAAATATATATACGAATACACATAAAATAGCGTAGATTTCTATAAAAATATATATACAAAATACACATAAAATGAAGTAAATACGTATAAGAAAATGTATACAAAATACACATAAAATAATGTAAATTCGTATCAAAATAAATAAACTAAATGCCAATAAAAGAATGTTTACTTGTATAAATATAAATATTCAAAATACACATAAAATAACGTAAAATTGTATAAAACTATATACAAAAATAAACAAAAATAATTAAATTTGTATGAAAATAGATATACAAAAGACACATAAAATATGCTAAATTTGAATTGAAATAAATATAGAAAATACATAAAACAATGTAAATTTGTATCAAAATATATATTCAAATACACATATATTAAAATTAATATACAAAATGCGTATATAATAAGGTAAATTTGTATTGAAAAAATATGCAACATACACGTTTACTCATACAAATTTATATTATTTTATTGGTATTTTGTTTATTTATTTTGATACGAATTACATGATTATATGTGTATTTTGTACATATTTCTTTATACGTATTTACATTATTTAATGTGTATTTTGTTTATATATTTTCATACAAATTTACGTTATTATATGTGTATTTGTATAAATATTTTGATACAAATTTACTTTATTTCATGTATTTTGTATATATATTTCAATTCAAATTTAGCTTATTTTGTGTGTATTTTGAATATATTTTCATACAAATTTAATTACTTCTGTGTATTTTTGTATATAGTTTTATATAAATTTACGTTATTTTATGTGTATTTTGTATATTTATATTTATACAAATACACATTCTTTTATTGGTATTTTGTTTATTTATTTTGATACGAATTTACATTATTTTATGTGTATTTTGTATACATTTTTTTATAGGTATTTACTTTATTTTATGTGTATTTTTTATATATATTTTTATAGAAATCTACGTTATTTTATGTGTATTCGTATATATTTTGAAACAAATTTACATTGTTTTATATGTATTTTGCATATCTATTTCAATGCAAATTTACCTTATTGTATGTGTTTTTTGTATATTTATTTTAATACAAATTTAATTTTTTGATGTGTATTTTGGTATATATATTTTTATAAATGCGTTATTTTATGGGTATTTTGCTTCTTTATTTTCATACAAATTTACATTATTTTATTGATATTCTGTGTATTTATTTTGATATGATTTTACATTATTCTATGTGTATTTTGTATATATATTTTATATAAAATGTATTTGTTTTCATTTCATACAAATCTACATTATTTTATGTGTTTTTTGTACATGTATTTAAATACAAATTTAACTAGTTATATGTGTATTTTGTATATCTATTTTGTATGTATATTTTCATAGAAATTTACTCTATTTTATGAGTATTCGTATATATATTTTGATACAAATTTACATTATTGATGTATATTTTGCATATCTATTTCAATACAAATTTACTTTATTTTACGTGCATTTTGTATATTTATTTTAATACAAATTTAACTATTTTATATGTATTTTTGTATATATATTTTTATGCAAATATGCGTTATTATATGGATATTTTGCATCTTTATTTTCATACAAATTTACATTATTTTATTGATATTCTCTTTATTTATTTTGATACGATTTAACATTATTCTATGTGTATTTTGTATATTTTTTTATACATATTTACATTATTTAATGTTCATTTTGTATATATATTTTATCCAAATTTACATTATTTTATGTGTATTTGTTTATATATTTTCATACAAATTTACATTATTTTATGTGTTTTGTATATATATTTTTCTACGTATTTAAATAATTTTATGTATTTTGTATATACATTTTCATAAAAAAATTACGTTATTTTATTGTGTGTATAAGTATATATTTTGGTACAAATTTTATACAAATTCATGTTATTTAATGTGTATTTGTATATATGTTTTCATACAAATTTATATTATTTTGTGTATTTTTTCATATATTTCATTACAAATTTACCTTATTTTATGTTTATTTTGTATATTTATTTCATTCAATTTTAAATTATTTTATGTGTATATTTGTATTTATATTTAGGTTATTTTATGTGTATTTTCATCCAAAATTACATTATTTTATTAATATTTTCTTAATTTATTTCGATACGAATTTAGATTATTTCATAGGTATTTTGTATACATATTTTTATACTCATTTACATTATCTAAAGTGTGTTTTGTATATATATTTTTATGCAAATTTATTTTGTGTTCATTTTTGTACATATATTTTTATAGAAATTTGCGTTATTTTATGTATATAGATTTATATAAATTTACGTTATTTTATGTGCATTTTGTATATTTATATTTATACAAATACACATTCTTTTATTGGTATATTGTTTATTTACATTTATACGAATTTACATTATTTTATGTGTATTTTGTATACATTTTTTTATACGTATTTACTTAATATTATGTGCATTTTGTATATGTATTTTTATAGAAATCTACGTTATTTTATGTGTATTCGTATATATATTTTGAAACAAATTTACATTATTTTATATGTATTTTGCATATCTATTTCAATACAAATTTACCTTATTGTATGTGCATTTTCTATATTTATTTTAATACAAATTCAAATATTTTATGTGTATTTTGGTATCAATAATTTTAGAAAAAAGCGTTATTTTATAGGTATTTTGCATCATAATTTTCATACAAATTTACATTATTTTATTAATATTCTGTGTATATATTTTGATACGATTTTACATTATACTATTTGTGTTTTGTATATATTTTTTTATACATATTTACATTATTTAATGTGTATTTTGAATATATATTTCATACAAATTTACGTTATTATATGTGTATTTCTTTATATATTTTCTTTCAAATTTACATTATTTTATATGTATTTTGTATATGTATTTCAATACAAATTAAACTAATTTTATGTGTATTTTGTATATTTCTTTTCATACAAATTTAAATTATTTTTGTGTATTTTTGTATATAGTTTTATACAAATTTAGGTTATTTTATGTACGCATTTACATTATTTAATGTGTGTTTTGTATATATATTTTTATCCAAAGTTACTTTATTTTACGTTCATTTTGGACATATTTTTATGGAAATTAGCGTTATTTTATATGTATTTGTATATGTTTTCTCATACAAATTTACATTATTTTATTGATATTTTGTTTATTTAGTTTGATACGAATTACATGATTATATGTGTATTTTGTACATATTTTTTATACGTATTTACATTACTTAATGTGTATTTTGTTTATATATTTTAAACAAATTTACGTTATTATATGTATTTTTATAAATATTTTGATACAAATTTACATTATTTTATGTATTTTGTATATACATTTCAATTCAAATTTAGCTTATTTTATCTGTATTTTGTATATCTATTTTCATACGAATTTAATAACTTCTGTGTATTTTTGTATATAGTTTTATACAAATTTACGTTATTTAATGTGTATTTTGTATATTTATATTTATACATATACACATTCTTTAATATTTTGTTTATTTATTTTGAAACGAATTTACATTATTTTATGTGTATTTTGTATACATTTTCTTATACGTATTTACTTCATTTTATGTGTATTTTGTATATATATTTTTATACAAATCTACGTTATTTTATGTGTATTCGTATATATATTTTGAAACAAATTTACATTGTTTTATATGTATTTTGCATATCTATTTCAATACAGATTTACCTTATTGTATGTGTATTTTGTATATTTATTTTAATACAAATTAATTTTTTCATGTGTATTTTGGTATATATATTTTTATAAAAAATGCGTTATTTAATGTGTATTTTGCATCTTTATTTTCATACAAATTTACATTGTTTTATTAATATTCTGTGTATTTATTTTGATACGATTTTACATTATTCTATTTGTGTTTTGTATATATTTTTTATACATATTTACATTATTTAATGTGTATTTTGTATATTTTAAAACAAATTTACGTTATTTTATGCGCATCTGTTAAAATATTTTGATACAAATTTACATTATTTTATGTATTTTGTATATATATTTCAATACAAATTTAGTTTATTTTATGTATATTTTGTATATCTATTTTCATTCGTATCAAAATAAATAAACAAAATAGCAATAAAATAATGTAAATTTATATGAGAAAACATATACAAATACACATAATATAATGCAAATTTCTAAAAAAATATATGTACAAGAATGCACATAAAATAAAGTAAATTTGCATAAAAATATATACAAAACACACATTAAATAATGTAAATGCGAACATAAAATAACCTAAATTTGTATAAAACTATATACAAAAATACACAAAATATTTAAAATTTGTATGAAAAGAAATATACAAAATACACATAAAATTAGGTAAATTTGTATTGAAATACATATACAAAATACACATAAAATAATGTAAATTTGAATGAAAATATATAAACAAATACACTTAAAATAACGTAAATTTGTATAAAATATATATGCAAGATATACATTAAATAATGTAAATGTGTATAAAAAATATATACAAAAAAAATGGAATAATGTAAAATCCTATTAATATAAATAAATACACAGAATATCAATAAAATAATGTAAATTTGTATGAAAAGAAAGATGCAAAATTCCATAAAATAGCGCATTTTTTATAAAAATATATATACCAAAATACACATAAAATATTTAAATTTGTATTGAAATAAATATACAAAATGCATATACAGTAAGGTAAATATGTATTGAAAGAGATATTCAAAAATACATATAAAACAAAGCTAATTTGTTTCAAAATATATATACGAATACACATAAAATAACGTAGATTTCTATAGAAATATATATACAAAATACACATGAAATTATTTAAATACGTATAAAAATATATATACAAAATACATATCTAGGTAAATTCGTGTCAAAATAAATAAACAAAATATCATGAAAAGAATGTGTATTTGCATGAAAATAAATAATAGATAATAAATTTGTATGAAATATATATGCAAGATACACATTTTTTATGTGTATTTTGTATATATTTTTATAGAAATCAACGTTATTTTATGTGTATTCGTATATATATTTTGAAACAAATTTACATTGTTTTATATATATTTTGCATATCTATTTCAATACAAATTTACCTTACAGTATGTGCATTTTTTATATTTACTTTAATACAAATTTTAATATTTTATGTGTATTTTGGTATATATATTTTTATAAAAAATGCGTTATTTTATGGCTATTTTGCATCTTTATTTTCATACAAATTTACATTATTTAATTAATATTCTGTGTATTTATTTTGATACGATTTTACATTATTCTATTTGTGTTTTGTATATATTTTTTATACATATTTACATTATTTAATTAGTATTTTGTATATATATTTGATACAAATTTACGTTATTTTAAGTGTATATGTTTATATATTTTCATTCAAATTTCCATTATTTTATGTGTATTTTGTATATGTATTTCAATACAAATTTACCTAATTTTATGTGTATTTTGTATATTTATTTTCATACAAATTTAAATTATTTTTGTGTATTTTTGTATATAGTTTTATACAAACTTAGGTTATTTATGAGTATTTTGTATATCTATTTTCATACAAATACACATTCTTTTATTGATATTTTGTTTATTTATTTTACGAGAATTTAAATTATTTAATGTGTATTTTGTATATATATATATTTTTATACGTATTTACATCATTTCATGTGTATTTTGTATATATATTTCTATAGAAATCTACGTTATTTTATGTGTATTCGTATATAGATTTTTAAACAAATTTACGCTTTAATGTGCATTTTGTATATTTTTTCAATACAAATTTACCTTATTGTACGTGCATTTTGTATATTAATTTTAATACAAATTTAATTATTCTATGTGTATTTTTGTATATGTATTTTTAAATAAATATGCTTTATTTTATGGGTATTTTGCATCTTTATTTTCATACAAAATTACATTATTTTATTGATATTCTGTGTATTTATTTTGATACGATTTTACATTATTCTATGTGTATTTTGTATATATTTTTCATTTACTTTAGCTTATTTTATGTGTATTTTGTATATCTATTTAATTTAATACAAAATCAAATATTTTTTTTTTTTCGTATATATATTTTTATAAAAAATGCGTTATTTTATGGGTATTTTGCATCTTAATTTTCATACAAATTTACATTATTTTATTAATATTTTCTGTATTTATTTTGATACGATTTTACATTATTTTATTTGTGTTTTGTATATATTTTTTTATACATATTTACATTATTTAATGTGTTTTTGTATATATATTTGATACAAATTTACGTTATTTTAAGTCTATATGTTTATATATTTTCATTCAAATTTACATTATTTTATGTGTATTTTGTATATGTATTTCAATACAAATTTACCTATTTTTATATGTTTTTTGTATATTTATTTTCATACAAGTTTAAATTATTTTTGTGTATTTTTGTATATAGTTTTATACAAATTTAGGTTATTTTATGTGTATTTTGTATATCTATTTTCATACAAATACACATTCTTTTCATGATATTTTGTTTATTTATTTTGACACGAATTAACATTATTTAATGTGTATTTTGTATATATATTTTTATACGTATTTACATTATTTCAAGTGTATTTTGTATATATATTTCTATAGAAATCTGCGTTATTTTATGTGTATTCGTATATATATTTTGAGACAAATTTACATTGTTTTATGTGTATTTTGCATATTTTTTCAATACAAATTTACCTTATTGTATGTGCATTTTGTATATTAATTTTAATACAAATTTGATTAATCTATGTGTATTTTTGTATATGTATTTTTATAAAAATATGCTTTATTTTATGGGTATTTTGCATCTTTATTTTCATACAAATTTACATTATTTTATTGATATTCTGTGTATTTATTTTAAAATGATTTTACATTATTCTATGTGTATTTTATATATATATTTTATATAAAATGTATTTGTTTTCATTTCATACAAATCTACATTATTTTATGTGTTTTTTTGTACATGTATTTAAATACAAATTTAAGTAGTTATATGTGTATTTTGTATATCTATTTTGTATGTATATTTTTATAGAAATTTACTCTATTTTATGAGTATTCGTATATATATTTTGATACAAATTTACATTATTGATGTGTATTTTGCATATCTATTTCAATACCAATTTACTTTATTTTACGTGCATTTTGTATATTTATTTTAATACAAATTTAACTATTTTATATGTATTTTTGTATATATATTTTTATGCAAATATGCGTTATTATATGGATATTTTGCATCTTTATTTTCATACAAATTTACATTATTTTATTGATATTCTCTTTATTTATTTTGATACGATTTAACATTATTCTATGTGTATTTTGTATATTTTTTTTATACATATTTACATTATTTAATGTTCATTTTGTATATATATTTTATTCAAATTTACATTATTTTATGTGTATTTGTTTATATATTTTCATACAAATTTACATTATTTTATGTGTTTTTTGTATATATATTTTTCTACGTATTTAAATTATTTTATGTGTATTTTGTATATACATTTTCATAAAAAAAATTACGTTATTTTATTGTGTGTATAAGAATATATTTTGGTAAAAATTTTATACAAATTCATGTTATTTAATGTGTATTTGTATATATATTTTCATACAAATTTATATTATTTTATGTGTATTTTTTCATATATTTCATTACAAATTTACCTTATTTTATGTTTATTTTGTATATTTATTTCATTCAATTTTAAATTATTTTATGTGTATATTTGTATTTGTATTTAGGTTATTTTATGTGTATTTTGTATATATATTTTCATCCAAAATTACATTATTTTATTGATATTTTCTTAATTTAATTCGATACGAATTTAGATTATTTCATAGGTATTTTGTATACATATTTTTATACTCATTTACATTATCTAAAGTGTGTTTTGTATATATATTTTTATGCAAATTTATTTTGTGCTCATTTTTGTACATATATTTTTATAGAAATTTGCGTTATTTTATGTATATAGATTTATATAAATTTACGTTATTTTATGTGCATTTTGTATATTTATATTTATACAAATACACATTCTTTTATTGGTATATTGTTTATTTACATTTATACGAATTTACATTATTTTATGTGTATTTTGTATACATTTTTTTATACGTATTTACTTAATATTATGTGTATTTTGTATATGTATTTTTATAGAAATCTACGTTATTTTATGTGTATTCGTATATATATTTTGAAACAAATTTACATTATTTTATATGTATTTTGCATATCTATTTCAATACAAATTTACCTTATTGTATGTGCATTTTGTATATTTATTTTAATACAAATTCAAATATTTTATGTGTATTTTGGTATCAATAATTTTATAAAAAAAGCGTTATTTTATAGGTATTTTGCATCTTAATTTTCATACAAATTTACATTTTTTTATTAATATTCTGTGTATATACTTTGATACGATTTTACATTATACTATTTGTGTTTTGTATATATTTTTTTATACATATTTACATTATTTAATGTGTATTTTGAATATATATTTCATACAAATTTACGTTATTATATGTGTATTTGTTTATATATTTTCTTTCAAATTTACATTATTTTATATGTATTTTGTATATGTATTTCAATACAAATTAACCTAATTTTATGTGTATTTTGTATATTTCTTTTCATTCAAATTTAAATTATTTTTGTGTATTTTTGTATATAGTTTTATACAAATTTAGGTTATTTTATGTACGCATTTACATTATTTAATGTGTGTTTTGTATATATATTTTTATCCAAAGTTACTTTATTTTACGTTCATTTTTGGACATATATTTTTATGGAAATTAGCGTTATTTTATATGTATTTGTATATGTTTTCTCATACAAATTTACATTATTTTATTGATATTTTGTTTATTTAGTTTGATACGAATTACATGATTATATGTGTATTTTGTACATATTTTTTATACGTATTTACATTACTTAATGTGTATTTTGTTTATATATTTTTAAACAAAGTTACGTTATTATATGTATTTTTATAAATATTTTGATACAAATTTACATTATTTTATGTATTTTGTATATACATTTCAATTCAAATTTAGCTTATTTTATCTGTATTTTGTATATCTATTTTCATACGAATTTAATAACTTCTGTGTATTTTTGTATATAGTTTTATACAAATTTACGTTATTTTATGTGTATTTTGTATATTTATATTTATACAAATACACATTCTTTTATTGGTATTTTGTTTATTTATTTTGAAACGAATTTACATTATTTTATGTGTATTTTGTATACATTTTCTTATACGTATTTACTTCATTTTATGTGTATTTTGTATATATATTTTTATACAAATCTACGTTATTTTATGTGTATTCGTATATATATTTTGAAACAAATTTACATTGTTTTATATGTATTTTGCATATCTATTTCAATACAGATTTACCTTATTGTATGTGTATTTTGTATATTTATTTTAATACAAATTAATTTTTCATGTGTATTTTGGTATATATATTTAAAAAAAAATGCGTTATTTAATGGGTATTTTGCATCTTTATTTTCATACAAATTTACATTGTTTTATTAATATTCAGTGTATTTATTTTGATACGATTTTACATTATTCTATTTGTGTTTTGTATATATTTTTTTATACATATTTACATTATTTAATGTGTATTTTGTATATTTTAAAACAAATTTACGTTATTTTATGCGCATCTGTTAAAATATTTTGATACAAATTTACATTATTTTATGTATTTTGTATATATATTTCAATACAAATTTAGTTTATTTTATGTATATTTTGTATATCTATTTTCATTCGTATCAAAATAAATAAACAAAATAGCAATAAAATAATGTAAATTTGTATGAGAAAACATATACAAATACACATAAAATAACAAATTTCTAAAAAATATATGTACAAAATGCACATAAAATAAAGTAATTTTGCATAAATTTATATATACAAAACACACATTAAATAATGTAAATGCGTACATGAAATAACCTAAATTTGTATAAAACTATATACAAAAATACACAAAAATATTTAAAATTTGTATGAAAAGAAATATACAAAATACACATACAATTAGGTAAATTGTATTGAAATATATACAAAATACACATAAAATAATGTAAATTTGAATGAATATATACAAATACACTTAAAATAACGTAAATTTGTATAAAATATATATGCAAGATACACATTAAATAATGTAAATGTGTATAAAAATATATACAAAAGAAATAGAATAATGTAAAAGTATCAATATAAATACACAGAATATCAATAAAATAATGTAAATTTGTATGAAAAGAAAGATGCAAAATTCTCATAAAATAGCGCATTTTTTAATATATACCAAAATACACATAAAATATTTAAATTTGTATTGAAATAAATATACAAAATGCATATACAGTAAGGTAAATATGTATTGAAAGAGATATTCAAAAATACATATAAAACAAAGCTAATTTGTTTCAAAATATATATACGAATACACATAAAATAACGTAGATTTCTATAGAAATATATATACAAAATACACATGAAATTATGTAAATACGTATAAAAATATATATACAAAATACATATCTAGGTAAATTCGTGTCAAAATAAATAAACAAAATATCATGAAAAGAATGTGTATTTGCATGAAAATAAATAATAGATAATAAATTTGTATGAAATATATATGCAAGATACACATTTTTTATGTGTATTTTGTATATATTTTTATAGAAATCAACGTTATTTTATGTGTATTTGTATATATATTTTGAAACAAAATTCATTGTTTTATATGTATTTTGCATATCTATTTCAATAAAAATTTACCTTACAGTATGTGCATTTTTCATATTTATTTTAATACAAATTTTAATATTTTATGTGTATTTTGGTATATATATTTTTATAAAAAATGCGTTATTTTATGGCTATTTTGCATCTTTATTTTCATACAAATTTACATTATTTAATTAATATTCTGTGTATTTATTTTGATACGATTTTACATTATTCTATTTGTGTTTTGTATATATTTTTTATACATATTTACATTATTTAATTAGTATTTTGTATATATATTTGATACAAATTTACGTTATTTTAAGTGTATATGTTTATATATTTTCATTCAAATTTCCATTATTTTATGTGTATTTTGTATATGTATTTCAATACAAATTTACCTAATTTTATGTGTATTTTGTATATTTATTTTCATACAAATTTAAATTATTTTTGTGTATTTTTGTATATAGTTTTATACAAACTTAGGTTATTTTATGAGTATTTTGTATATCTATTTTCATACAAATACACATTCTTTTATTGATATTTTGTTTATTTATTTTTACCGGAATTTAAATTATTTAATGTGTATTTTGTATATATATATATATATATATATTTTTATACGTATTTACATCATTTCATGTGTATTTTGTATATATATTTCTATAGAAATCTACGTTATTTTATGTGTATTCGTATATAGATTTTTAAACAAATTTACAATTTTATGTGCATTTTGTATATTTTTTCAATACAAATTTACCTTATTGTACGTGCATTTTGTATATTAATTTTAATACAAATTTAATTATTCTATGTGTATATATGTATTTGTAAATATATGCTTTATTTTATGAGTATTTTGCATCTTTATTTTCATACAAAATTACATTATTTTATTGATATTCTGTGTATTTATTTTGATACGATTTTACATTATTCTATGTGTATTTTCTATACATATACATATAGAGTAAGTTTCTATGAAAATATATATTCAAAATACATATAAAATTATGTAAATAAGTATAAAAATATATATATCAAATACACCTAAAAAAAATGAAAATTCGTATCAAAATAAATAAATAAAATTCCAATAAAAGAACGTATATTTGTCGGAAAATAAATATACAAAATACACATAAAATTACGAAAATTTGAATAAAAATATATACAAAAATACACAAAATTAATTTAAATTTGTATGAAAATAGATATACAAAATACACATATAATTAGTTAAATTTGTATTTAAATACATGTACAAAATTCACATGAAATAATGTAAATTTGTATGAAATGAAAACAATTTCACATAAAATAACGTACATTGGTATAAAATAGATATACAAAATATACATAGAATATTGTAAAATCGTATCAAAATAAATACACAGAATATCAATAAAATAATGTAATTTTGTATGAAAATAAAGATGCAAAATACCCTTAAAATAAAGCATATTTTTATAAAAATACATATACAAAAATACACATAGAATCGCTAAATTTGTATTAAAATTAATATACAAGATGCACGTACAATAAGGTAAATTTGTATTGAAAAAAATATGCAAAATGCACATAAAACAATGTATATTTGTTTTAAAATATATATACGAATACATATAAAATAACGTATATTTCTATAGAAATATATATACAAAATACACATGAAATGACGTAAATACGTATAACAATATACACAATACACATTAAATTATGTAAATTCGCATCAAAATAAATAAACAAAATATCAATAAAAGAATGTGCATTTGTATGAAAATAGATATACAAAATACACATAAAATATTGTAAATTTGAATAAGACTCTATACAAAAATACACAAAAAATAATTTATATTTGTATAAAATATATATACAAAATACACATGAAATTAGGTAAATTTCTATTGAAATACATATACAAAATACACATAAAATAATATAAATTTCAATAAAAATATATAAACAAATACACTTAAAATAACGAAAATTTGTATGAAATATATATAGAAAATATACATTAAATAATGAAAGAATGTATAAAAAAATATATACAAAACTCAAATAGAATAATGTAAAAAAGTATCAAAATAAATACACAGAATATTAATAAAATAATGTAAATTTGTATGAAAATAAAGATGCAAAATACCCATAAAACAACGCATTTTTTATGGAAATATATATACCAAAATGCACATAAAATATTTAAATTTATATTACAATAAATATACAAAATGCACATACAATAAGGTAAGTTTGTATTGAAATAGATATGCAAAATACATATAAAACAATGTAAATTTGTTTCAAAATATACATACGAATACACATAAAATAACGTAGATTTCTATAAAATATATATACAAAATACACATAAAATGAAATAAATACGTATAAGAAAATGTATACAAAATACACATAAAATAATGTAAATTCGTGTGAAAATAAATAAACTAAATGCCAATAAAAGAATGTTTACTTGTATAAATATAAATATACAAAATACACATAAATTAACGTAAAATTGTATAAAACTTAATACAAAAATAAACAAAATAATTAAATTTGTATGAAAATAGATATACAAAAGACACATAAAATAAGCTAAATTTGAATTGAAATAAATATAGAAAATACATAAAATAGTGTAAATTTGTATCAAAATATATATTCAAATACACATATAATAACGTAAATTTGTATAAAAATATATAAACAAAATACACATTAAATAATGTAAATACGTATAAAAGATATGTACGTAATGTAAAAATTTATAAAATTAAAGATGCAAAATCCCCATAAAATATCTCATATTTAAATAAAAATATATACAAAAATACACATAAAATAATTAAATTTGTATTAAAATAAATATACAAAATACACATACAATAAGGTAGATTTTTATTGAAATAGATATGCAAAAAACACATAAAATAATGAAATTTTTTATCTAAATATATACGAATACACACAATAAAATTACGTAAATTTTTATGAAAATATATATACAAAATACACATAAAATAATGTAAATACATAGAAAAATATATATAAAAAATGCACATAAAATAATGTAAATTCGTATCAAAATAAATAAACAAAATTTCCACTAAAAGAATGTATCTGTGTAGGAAAATATATATACAAAATACAAATAAAAAAAAGAAATTGTATAAAAATAATTCAAAAATACACAAAAATAATTTAAATTTGTTTGAAAATAGATATGCAAAATACAAATGAAATTAGGCAAATTTTATTGAAATACATATACAAAATACACATAAAATAATGTAAATTTGTATGAAAATATATAAACAAATACACATAAAGATAACGTAAATTTCCATAAAATATATGTACAAAATATACATTAAATAATGTAAATATGTCTAAAAATATATATACAAAATACACAGAATAACGTAAAATCGTATCAAAATAAATAAACAGACAATCAATAAAATAATGTAAATTTGTATGAAAATAAAGATGCAAAATACCCATATAATAACGCATATTTGTTTAAAAATATATACAAAAGTACACATAAAATAGTTAAATTTGCATCAAAATAAATATACAAAAGGCACATACAATAAAGAAAATTTGTATTGAAATAGATATGCGAAATACACATAAATAATGTAAATTTGTATCAAAATATATATACGAATACACATAAAATTTAGTTAATTTCTATGAAAATATATGTTCAAAATACATATAAAATTATGTAAAAAATATATATATATATATATATATATATATATATATATATATATATATATATATATATATATATATATATATATATATATATATATATATATATATATATATATATATATATATATATATACACCTAAAATAATGAAAATTGTATCAAAATAAATAAACAAAATTCCGATAAAAGAACGTATATTTGTAGGAAAATAAATATACAAAATTCACATAAACTTACGAAAATTTGAATAAAATATATACTAAAATACACAAAATTAATTTCAATTTGTATGAAAATAGATATACATAATACACATATAATTAGTTAAATTTGTATTTAAATACATGTACAAAATACACATAAAATAATGTAAATTTGTATGAAATGAAAACAAATTCACATAAAATTACGTTCATTTGTATGAAATATATATACAAAATATACATAGAATAATGTAAAATCGTATCAAAATAAATACACAGAATATCAATAAAATAAGGTAAATTTGTATGAAAATAAAGATGCAAAATACCCATAAAATAAAGCATTTTTTTTATGAAAATACATATACAAAAATACACATAGAATAATTAAATTTGTATTAAAATTAATATACAAAATGCACGTACAATAAGGTAAATTTATATTGAAAAAATATGCAAAATGCACATAAAACAATGTATATTTGTTTCAATATATATATACGAATACACATAAAATAACATATATTTCTATAGAAATATATATACAAAATACACATGAAATGACGTAAATACGTATAAAAATATATATACACAATACACATTAAATAATGTGAAATAGCGTTAAAATAAATAAACAAAATATCAATTAAAAATGTGTATTTGTATGAAAATAGATATACAAAATACACATAAAATATTTTAAATTTATATAAAACTCTTTTTATTAAAATATATATACCAAAATAATAAAATATTTAAATTTGTCTTACAATAAATATACAAAATGCACATACAATAAGGTAGATTTATATTGAAATAGATATGCTAAATACATATAAAACAATGTAAATTTGCTTCAAAATATATATACCAATACACATAAAATAACGTATATTACTATAAAAATATATATACAAAATACACATTAAATGAAGTAAATACGTATAAGAAAATGTATACAAAGTACACATAAAATAATTAAATTTGTGTTAAAATAAATATACAAAATACACATACTGTGTATTTTGTATATCTTTTTTCATACAAATACACATTCTTTTCATGATATTTTGTTTATTTATTTTGACACGAATTAACATTATTTAATGTGTATTTTGTATATATATTTATATATTTACATTATTTCAAGTGTATTTTGTATATATATTTCTATAGAAATCTGCGTTATTTTATGTTTATTCGTATATATATTTTGAAACAAATTTACATTATTTTATGTGTATTTTGCATATTTTTTCAATACAAATTTACCTTATTGTATGTGCATTTTGTATATTAATTTTAATACAAATTTGATTAATCTATGTGTATTTTTGAATATGTATTTTTATAAAAATATGCTTTATTTTATGGGTATTTTGCATCTTTATTTTCATACAAATTTACATTATTTTATTGATATTCTGAGTATTTATTTTGATATGATTTTACATTATTCTATATGTATTTTGTATATATATTTTACATAAAATGTATTTGTTTTCATTTCATACAAATCTACATTATTTTATGTGTTTTTTGTACATGTATTTAAATACAAATTTAACTAGTTATATGTGTATTTTGTATATCTATTTTGTATGTATATTTTCATAGAAATTTACTCTATTTTATGAGTATTCGTATATATATTTTGATACAAATTTACATTATTGATGTGTATTTTGCATATCTATTTCAATACAAATTTACTTTATTTTACGTGCATTTTGTATATTTATTTTAATACAAATTTAACTATTTTATATGTATTTTTTTATATACATTTTTATGCAAATATGCGTTATTATATGGATATTTTGCATTTTTATTTTCATACAAATTTACATTATTTTATTGATATTCTCTTTATTTATTTTGATACGATTTAACATTATTCTATGTGTATTTTGTATATCTTTTTTTATACATATTTACATTATTCAATGTTCATTTTCTATATATATTTTATCCAAATTTACATTATTTTTTGTGTATTTGTTTATATATTTTCATACAAATTTACATTATTTTATGTGTTTTTTGTATATATATTTTCTACGTATTTAAATTATTTTATGTGTATTTTGTATATACATTTTCATAAAAAAATTACAAATTTTATACAAATTCATGTTATTTAATGTGTATTTGTTTATATATTTTCATACAAATTTATATTATTTTATGTGTATTTTTTCATATATTTCATTACAAATTTACCTTATTTTATGTTTATTATGTATATTTATTTCATTCAATTTTAAATTATTTTATGTGTATATTTGTATTTGTATTTAGGTTATTTTATGTGTATTTTGTATATATATTTTCATCCAAAATTACATTATTTTATTGATATCTTCTTAATTTAATTCGATACGAATTTAGATTATTTCATAGGTATTTTGTATACATATTTTTATACTCATTTACATTATCTAAAGTGTGTTTTGAATATATATTTTTATGCAAATTTATTTTATGTTCATTTTTGTACATATATTTTTATAGAAATTTGCGTTATTTTACGTATATAGTTTTATATAAATTTAAGTTATTTTATGTGCATTTTGTATATTTATATTTATACAAACACACATTCTTTTATTGGTATATTGTTTATTTACATTTGTACGAATTTACATTATTTTATGTGTATTTTGTATACATTTTTTTATACGTATTTACTTAATATTATGTGTATTTTGTATATGTATTTTTATAGAAATCTACGTTATTTTATGTGTATTCGTATATATATTTTGAAACAAATTTATATTATTTTATATGTATTTTGCATATCTATTTCAATACAAATTTACCTTATTGTATGTGCATTTTGTATATTTATTTTAATACAAATTCAAATATTTTATGTGTATTTTGGTATCAATATTTAAAAAAAAAAAAAGCGTTATTTTATAGGTATTTTGCATCTTAATTTTCATACAAATTTACATTATTTTATTAATATTCTGTGTATATATTTTGATACGATTTTACATTATTCTATTTGTGTTTTGTATATATTTTTTTATACATATTTACATTATTTATTGTGTATTTTGATTATATATTTCATACAAATTTACGTTATTATATGTGTATTTGTTTATATATTTTCTTTCAAATTTACATTATCTTATATGTATTTTGTATATGTATTTCAATACAAATTAACCTAATTTTATGTGTATTTTGTATATTTCTTTTCATACAAATTTAAATTATTTTTCTGTATTTTTGTATATAGTTTTATACAAATTTAGGTTATTTTATGTACGGATTTACATTATTTAATGTGTGTTTTGTATATATATTTTTATCCAAAGTTACTTTATTTTACGTTCATTTTTGGACATATATTTTTATGGAAATTGGCGTAATTTTATATGTATTTGTATATGTTTTCTCATACAAATTTACATTATTTTATTGCTATTTTGTTTATTTAGTTTGATACGAATAACATGATTATATGTGTATTTTGTACATATTTTTTATACGTAATTACATTACTTAATGTGTATTTTGTTTATATATTTTTAAACAAATTTACGTTATTATATGTATTTTTATAAATATTTTGATACAAATTTACATTATTTTATGTATTTTCTATATACATTTCAATTCAAATTTAGCTTATTTTATCTGTATTTTTGTATATAGTTTTATAAAAATTTACGTTATTTTATGTGTATTTTGTATATTTATATATATACAAATACACATTCTTTTATTGGTATTTTGTTTATTTATTTTGATACGAATTTACATTATTTTATGTGTATTTTGTATACATTTTCTTATACGTATTTACTTCATTTTATGTGTATTTTGTATATATATTTTTATACAAATCTACGTTATTTTATGTGTATTCGTATATATATTTTGAAACAAATTTACATTGTTTTATATGTATTTTGCATATCTATTTCAATACAGATTTACCTTATTGTATGTGTATTTTGTATATTTATTTTAATACAAATTAACTTTTTCATGTGTATTTTGGTATATATATTTTTATAAAAAATGCGTTATTTAATGGGTATTTTGCATCTTTATTTTCATACAAATTTACATATTTTTATTAATATTCAGTGTATTTATTTTGATACGATTTTACATTATTCTATTTGTGTTTTGTATATATTTTTTTATACATATTTACATTATTTAATTTGTATTTTGTATATTTTAAAACAAATTTACGTTATTTTATGCGCATCTGTTAAAATATTTTGATACAAATTTACATTATTTTATGTATTTTGTATATATATTTTACTACAAATTTAGTTTATTTTATGTATATTTTGTATATCTATTTTCATTCGTATCAAAATAAATAAACAAAATAGCAATAAAATAATGTAAATTTGTATGAGATAACATATACAAATACACATAAAATAACGCAAATTTCTAAAAAAATATATGTACAAAAATGCACATAAAATAAAGTAAATTTGCATAAAAATATATATACAAAACACACATTAAATAATGTAAATGCGTACATAAAATAAACTAAATTTGTATAAAACTATATACAAAAATACACAAAAAATTTTTAAAATTTGTATGAAAAGAAATATACAAAATACACGTAAAATTAGGTAAATTTGTATTGAAATATACAAAATACACATAAAATAATGTAAATTTGAATGAAAATATATAAACAAATACACTTAAAATAACTTAAATTTGTATAAAATATATATGCAAGATACACATTAAATAATGTAAATGAGTATAAAAAAATATATACAAAAAAGAAATAGAATAATGTAAAATCCTATCAATATAAATACCCAGAATATCAATAAAATAATGTAAATTTGTATGAAAAGAAAGATGCAAAATTCCCATAAAATAGCGCATTTTTTATAAAAATATATATACCAAAATACACATAAAATATTTAAATTTGTATTGAAATAAATATACAAAATGCATATACAGTAAGGTAAATATGTATTGAAAGAGATATTCAAAAATACATATAAAACAAAGTTAATTTGTTTCAAAATATATATACGAATACACATAAAATAACGTAGATTTCTATAGAAATATATATACAAAATACACATGAAATTATTTAAATACGTATAAAAATATATATACAAAATACATATCTAGGTAGACTCGTGTCAAAATAAATAAACAAAATATCATGAAAAGAATGTGTATTTGCATGAAAATAAATAATAGATAATAAATTTGTATGAAATGTATATGCAAGATACACTTTAAATAATGTAAATATGTAAAAAAATATATATATATATACAAAAAAAAATAGAATAATGTGAAATCGTAACAAAATAAATACACCGAATATTAATAAAATAATGTAAATTTGTATGAAAATAAAGATGCAAAATTCCCATCAAATAGCGCATTTCTTATAAAAATATATATACCAAAATACACATAAAATATTTAAATTTGTATTGAAATAAATATACAAAATGCACATACAATAAGGTAAACTTGTATTGAAAGATATATGCAAAAATACATATAAAACAATGTAAATTTGTTTCAAAATATATATACGAATACACATAAAATTAAGTAAATACGTATAAATATAGATATACAAAATACACATAGAATAATGTAAAATTGTTTAAAAAAAAACAGAATATAAATAAAATAATGTAAATTTGTATGAGAATAAAAATGCAAAATACCCATAAAATAAAGCATAATTTTATAAAAATACATATACAAAAATACACATAGCATAATTAAATTTGTATTAAAATTAATATACAAAATGCATATACAATAAGGTAAATTTGTATTGAAAAAATATGCAAAATACACATAAAACAGTGTAAATTAATTTCAAAATCTATATACGAATACTCATAAATCAACGTAGATTTCTATAGAAATATATATACAAAATACACATCAAATGATGTAAACACGTATAATATATATATATATATATATATATATATATATATATATATATATATATATATATATATATATATATATATATATATATATATATATATATATATATATATATATATATATACATTAAATAATGTAAATTCGCGTCAAAATAAATAAACAAAATATCAATAAAAGAATGTGTATTTGTATGAAAATAGATTTACAATATACACGTTATTTTATGTGTATTCGTATATATATTTTGAAACAAATTTACACTGTTTTATTTGTATTTTGCGTTTTTTTTTTTCAATACAAATTTACCTTTTTGTATGTGTGCATTATGTATATTAATTTTAATACAAATTTAATTATTCTTTGAGTATTTTTGGGTATGTATTTAAAAAAAATGCTTTAACTTATGGGTATTTTGCATCTTTATTTTCATATAAATTTAAATTATTTTATTGATATTCTGTGTACTTATTTTGATACGATTTTACATTATTCTATGTATAACAAAAATAAATATATACAAAAATACACAAAATAATTTAAATTTGTTTGAAAATAGATATGCAAAATATGTGTATTTTGTATATATATTTCAATTCAAATTTAGTTTATTTTGTGTGTATTTTGTATATATTTTCATACAAATTTAATTACTTCTGTGTATTTTTGTATATAGTTTTATATAAATTTACGTTATTTTATGTGTATTTTGTATATTTATATTTATACAAATACACATTCTTTTATTGGTATTTTGTTTATTTTTTATACGAATTTACATTATTTTATGTGTATTTTGTATACATTTTTTTATACGTATTTACTTCATTTTATGTGTATTTTGTATATATATATTTTATAGAAATCTACGTTATTTTATGTGTATTCGTATATATATTTTGAAACAAATTTACATTGTTTTATATGTATTTTGCATATCTATTTCAATACAGATTTACCTTATTGTATGTGTTTCTTGTATATTTATTTTAATACAAATTTAATTTTTGATGTGTATTTTGGTATATATTTTTATAAATAAAAAAAAATGCGTTATTTTATGGGTATTTTGCTTCTTTATTTTCATACAAATTTACATTATTTTATTAATATTCTGTGTATTTATTTTGATACGATTTTACATTATTCTATTTGTGTTTTGTACATATTTTTTTATACAAATTTACGTTTTTTTATAAATTATTGATACCAAAATACACATAAAATATTTCAATTTGTATTAAAATAAATATACAAAATGCACATACAATAAGGTAAATTTGTATTGAAATAGATATGCAAAATACATATAAAATAATGTAAATTTGTTTCAAAATATATATACGAATACACATAAAATAACGTAGATTTTTATGAAAATACATATACTAAATACATATAAAATAAAGTAAATACGTATAAAAAAATGTATACAAAATACACATAAAATAATGTAAATTCGTATAAATGTAAATAAACAATATACCAATAAAAGAATGTGTATTTGTATAAATATAAATATACAAAATGCACATAAAATAACGTAAATTTATATAAAACTATATTCATAAAATAACGCAAATTTCTATAAAAATATATGTACAAAAATGAGCATAAAATAAATTTGCATAAAAATATATATACAAAACACACATTAGATAATGTAAATGAGTATAAAAATATGTATAGAAAATACCTATGAAATAATCTAAATTCGTATCGAATTAAATTAAGAAAATACCAATAAAATAATGAAATTTTGGATGAAAATATATATACAAAATAAACATAAAATAACCTAAATACAAATAGAAATATACACATAAAATATTGTATTTTGTATAAACATTTCAATTCAAATTTAGCTTATTTTATCTGTATTTTGTTTATCTATTTTCATACGAATTTAATTACTTCTGTGTATTTTTGTATAGTTTTATACAAATTTACGTTATTTTATGTGTATTTTGTATATTTATATTTATACAAATACACATTCTTTTATTGGTATTTTGTTTATTTATTTTGATACGAATTTACATTATTTTATGTGTATTTTGTATACATTTTCTTATACGTATTTACTTCATTTTATGTGTATTTTGTATATATATTTTTATACAAATCAACGTTATTTTATGTGTATTCGTATATATATTTTGAAACAAATTTACATTGTTTTATATGTATTTTGCATATCTATTTCAATACAGATTTACCTTATTGTATGTGTATTTTGTATATTTATTTTAATACAAATTAATTTTTTCATGTGTATTTTCGTATATACATTTTTATAAAAAATGCGTTATTTAATGGGTATTTTGCATCTTTATTTTCATACAAATTTACATTGTTTTATTAATATTCTGTGTATTTATTTTAATACGATTTTACATTATTCTATTTGTGTTTTGTAAATATTTTTTTATACATATTTACATTATTTAATGTGTATTTTGTATATTTTAAAACAAATTTACGTTATTTTATGCGCATCTGTTAAAATATTTTGATACAAATTTACATTATTTTATGTATTTTGTATATATATTTCAATACAATTTTAGTTTATTTTATGTATATTTTGTATATCTATTTTCATTCGTATCAAAATAAATAAACAAAATAGCAATCAAATAATGTAAATTTGTATGAGAAAACATATACAAATACACATAAATTAACGCAAATTTCTAAAAAAATATATGTACAAAAATGCACATAAAATAAAGTAAATTTGCATAAAAATATATATATAAAACACACATTAAATAAAGTAAATGCGTACATAAAATAACCTAAATTTGTATAAAACTATATACAAAAGTACACAAAAATATTTAAATTTTGTATGAAAAGAAATATACAAAATACACATAAAATTAGGTAAATTTGTATTGAAATACATATACAAAATACACATAGAATAATGTAAATTTGAATGAAAATATATAAACAAATACACTTAAAATAACGTAAATTTGTATGAAATATATATGCAAGATACACATTAAACAATGTAAATGTGTATAAAAAAATATTTACAAAAAAGAAATAGAATAATGTAAAATCCTATCAATATAAATACACAGAATATCAATAAAATAATGTAAATTTTTATGAAAAGAAAGATGCTAAATTCCCATAAAATAGCGCATTTTTTATAAAAATATATATACCAAAATACACATAAAATATTTAAATTTGTATTGAAATAAATATACAAAATGCATATACAGTAAGGTAAATATGTATTGAAAGAGATATTCAAAAATAAATATAAAACAAAGTAAATTTGTTTCAAAATATATATACGAATACACATAAAATAACGTAGATTTCTATAGAAATATATATTCAAAATACACATGAAATTATGTAAATACGTATAAAAATATATATACAAAATACATATCTAATTAAATTCGTGTCAAAATAAATAAACAAAATATCATGAAAAGAATGTGTATTTGTATGAAAATAAATAATAGATAATAAATTTGAATGAAATATATATGCAAGATACACATTAAATAATGTCAATATGTATAAAAAATATATATACAAAAAACAAATAGAATAATGCGAAATCGTATCAAAATAAATACACCGAATATTATTAAAATAATAAATTTGTATGAAAATAAAGATGCAAAATTCCCATCAAATAGCGCATTTCTTATAAAAATATATATACCAAAATACACATAAAATATTTAAATTTGTATTGAAGTAAATATACAAAATGCACATACAATAAGGTAAACTTGTATTGAAAGAGATATGCAAAAATACATATAAAACAATGTAAATTTGTTTCAAAATATATACGAATACACATAAAATAACGTAGATTTCTATAAAAATATATATACAAAATACACATAAATTAAGTAAATACGTATAAAAATAGATATACAAAATACAAATAGAATAATGCAAAAATGTTTAAAAAAAAAAAAAACAGAATATAAATAAAATAATGTAAATTTCTATGAAAATAAAAATGCTAAATGCCCATAAAATAAAGCATATTTTTATAAAAATACATATACAAAAATACATATAGCATAATTAAATTTGTATTAAAATTAATATACAAAATGCATATACAATAAGGTAAATTTGTATTGAAAAAAATATGCAAAATACACATAAAACAGTGTAAATTTATTTCAAAATCTATATACGAATACTAATAAATCAACGTAGATTTCTATAGAAATATATATGCAAAATACACATCAAATGATATAAACACGTATAAAAATATATATATAAAATACACATTAAATAATGTAAATTCGCGTCAAAATAAATAAACAAAATATCAATAAAAGAATGTGTATTTGTATGAAAATAGATATACAATATACACATAAAATCACCTAAATTTGTATAAAACTATATACAAAAATACACAAAGATAATTTTAATTTGTATGAAAATAAATATACAAAATACACATAAAATTAGGTAAATTAATATTGAAATACATTTACAAAATACACATAAAATAAAGTAAATTTGAATGAAAATATATAAACAAATACACTTAAAATAACGTAAATTTGTATAAAATATATATAAAATTTCACATTTAATAATGTAAATATGTATAAAAAAAATATATACAAAACACAAATAGAATAATATAAAATCGTATCAAAATAAATACACAGAATATTAATAAAATAATGTAAATTTGTATGAAAATTGAGATGCAAAATACCCATTAAATAACGCATTTTTTATAAAAATATTTATACCAAGACACACATAAAATATTTGAATTTGTATTAAAATAAATATACAAACTGCACATACAATAAGGTAAATTTGTATTGAAATAGATATGCAAAATACATATAAAACCATGTAGATTTTTTTCAAAATATATATACGAATACACATAAAATAACGTAGATTTCTTTGAAAATAAATATACAAAATACACATAAACTGAATTAAATACGTATAAAAAAAGGTATACAAAATACACATAAAATAATGTAAACTCGTATCAAAATAAAGAAACAAAATACTAATAAAAGAATGTGTATTGTATAAATATAAATATACAAAATAGAAATAAAATAACGTAAATTTATATAAAACTATATGCAAAAATACACAATTAAATTAATTATTTTATGTGTATTCGTATATATATTTTGAAACAAATTTACAATTTTTTATATGTATTTTTGCATATCTCTTTCAACAGAAGTCTACCTTATTGTATGTGCATTTTGTATATTTATTTCAATACAAATTTAAATATTTTATGTGTATTTTGGTATATATATTTTTATAAGAAATGCGCTATTTGATGGGAATTTTGCATCTTTATTTTCATACAAATTTACATTATTAATATTCGGTGTATTTATTTTGATACGATTTTACATTATTCTATTTGCTTTTTGTATATATATTTTTTATACATATTTACATTATTTAATGTGTATCTTGCATATATATTACATACAAATTTACAAATTTATTATCTATTATTTATTTTCATACAAATACACATTCTTTTCATGATATTTTGTTTATTTATTTTGTCACGAATTTACATTACTTAATATGTATTTTATATATATATATATATATATATATATATATATATATATATATATATATATATATATATATATATATATATATATATATATATATATATATATATATATATATATATATATATATATATATATATATATATATATATATATATATATATATGCATTTCAATTCAAATTTAGCTTATTTTATCTGTATTTTGTATATCTATTTTCATACGAATTTAATTACTTTTGTGTATTTTGTATATATTTTATATAAATTTACGTTATTTTATGTGTATATATCTATTTATACAAGTACACATTCTTTTATTGCCATTTTGTTTATTTATTTTGATACGAATTTACTTTATTTTATGTGTATTTTTTATATATATTTTTATAGAAATCTACGTTATTTTATGTGTATTCGTATATATATTTTGAAACAAATTTACATTGTTTTATTTGTATTTTGCATATCTCTTTCAATACAAATTTACCTTATTGTATGTGTTTTTTGTATATTTATTTTAATACAAATTTAATTTTTTGATGTGGGTTTTGGTATATATATTTTTATAAATAAAAAAAATGCGTTATTTTATGGGTATTTTGCTTCTTTATTTTCATACAAATTTACATTATTTTATTAATATTCTGTGTATTTATTTTGATACGATTTTACATTATTCTATTTGTGTTTTGTACATATTTTTTTTATACAAATTTACGTTATTTTAAGTGTATTTGTTTATGTATTTTCATTCAAATTTACATTATTTTATGTGTATTTTGTGTATGTATTTCAATACAAATTTACTTAATTTACCTGTATTTTGTATATTTATTTCCATACAAATTTAAAATATTTTTGTGTATTTTTGTATATAGTTTGATACAAATTTAGGTTATTTTATGTGTATTTTTTATATCTATTTTCATACAAATACACATTCTTTCATTTATATTTTGTTTATTTATTTTGACGCGAATTTACATAATTTATTGTGTATTTTGTATATATATTTTTATACGAATTTACATCATTTCATGTGTATTTTGTATAGTTTTAAACAAATTTATATTATTTAATGTGTATTTTGTATATATATATTTATACATATACACATTCTTTTATTGGTATTTTGTTTATTTATTTTGATACTAATTTACATTATTTTATGTGTATTTTGTATACATTTTTTATACGTATTTACTTAATTTTAAGTGTATTTTGTATATATATTTTTATAGAAATCTATCTTATTTCATGTGTATTCGTGTATATATTTTGAAACAAATTTACATTGCTTATTATGTATTTTGCATATCTATTTTTGTGTATTCTGAATTTATTTTTGTTATACATAGAATAACGTAAAATCGTATCAAAATAGGTACACAGAATATCAATAAAATAATTTAAATTTGTATGAAAATAAAGATGCAAAATACCCATAAGATAAAGCATATTTTTTTTTTTTAAATACATATACAAAAATACACATAGAATAATTAAATTTGTATTAAAATTAATATACAAAATGCACACATACAATAAGGTAAATTTGTATTGAAAAAAAAACGCAAAATACAAATAAAACTGTTAATTTCTTTCAAAATATATATACGAATACACATAAAATAACGTAGATTTCTATAGAAATATATACAAAACCCACATGAAATTATGTAAATACGTATAAAAATATATATATAAAATACATATTAAGTAATGTATATTCGTGACAAAATAAATAAACAAAATATCATGAAAAGAATGTGTATTTGTATGAAAATAAATAATAGATAATAAATTTGTATGTAATATATATGCAAGATACACATTAAATAATGTAAATATGTATAAAAAAATATATACAAAAACAAATAGAATAATGTAAAATCGTATCAAAATAAATACACCGAATATTAATAATGTAAATTTGTATGAAAATAAAGATGCAAAATTCCCATCAAATAGCGCATTTCTTATAAAAATATATATTCCAAAATACACATAAAATATTTAAATCTGTATTGAAATAAATATACAAAATGCACATACAATAAAGTAAACTTCTGTTGAAAGAGATATGCAAAAATACATATAAAAAATTGTAAATTTGTTTCAAAATATATATACGAATACAAATAAAATAACTTAGATTTCTATAAAAATATATATACAAAATACACATAAAATAAGGTAAATACGTATAAAAAAAATGTAAACAAAATACACATAAAATAACATAAATTCGAAACAAAATAAATAAACAAAATACCAATAAAAGAATGTGTATTTGTTCTGTGTATTTTTGTATATAGTTTTATACAAATTTACGATATTTTATGTGTATATTTATATTTATACAAATACACATTCTTTTACTGGTATTTTGTTTATTTATTTTGATACGATTTTTATGTGTATTTTGTATTCATTTTTTAATACGTATTTTCTTCATTTTATGTGTATTTTGTATATATTTTTATAGAAATCAACGTTATTTTATGTGTATTCGTATATATATTTTGAAACAAATTTACATTGTTTTATATGTATTTTGCATATCTATTTCAATACAAATTTACCTTACAGTATATGCATTTTTTATATTTATTTTAATAAAATTTAAATATTTTATGTGTATTTTGGTATATATATTTTTATAAAAAATGCGTTATTTTATTGCTATTTTGCATCTTTATTTTCATACAAATTTACATTATTTAATTAATATTCTGTGTATTTAATTTGATACGATTTTACATTATTCTATTTGTGTTTTGTATATATTTTTTTATTCATATTTACATTATTTAATTAGTATTTTGTATATATATTTTATACAAATTTACGTTATTTTAAGTGTATATGTTTATAATATATTTTCATTCAAATTTCCTTTATTTTATGTGTATTTTGTATATGTATTTCAATACAAATTTACTTAATTTTATGTGTATTTTGTATATATATTTTCATACAAATTTAAATTATTTTTGTGTATTTTTGTATATAGTTTTATACAAATTTAGGTTATTTTATGAGTATTTTGTATATCTATTTTCATACAAATACACATTCTTTTATTGATATTTTATTTATTTATTTCGACGAGAATTTAAATGATTTAATGTGTATTTTGTATATATATATATTTTTATACGTATTTACATCATTTCATGTGTATTTTGTTTATATATTTCTATAGAAATCTACGTTATTTTATGTGTATTCGTATATAGATTTTTAAACAAATTTACGCTTTAATGTGCATTTTGTGTATTTTTTAATTTACCTTATTGTACGTGCATTTTGTATATTAATTTTAATACAAATTTAATTATTCTATGTGTATTTTTGTATATGTATTTTTAAAAAAATATGCTTTATTTTATGGGTATTTTGCATCTTTATTTTCATACAAATTTACATTATTTTATTGATATTCTGTGTATTTATTTTGATACGATTTTACATTATTCTATGTGTATTTTGTATATATTTTTCATTTAATTTAGCTTATTGTATGTGTATTTTGTATATCTATTTATTTTAATACAAAATCAAATATTTTATGTTTTTTCGTATATATATTTTTATAAAAAAATCGTTATTTTATGGGTATTTTGCATCTTAATTTTCATACAAATTTACATTATTTTATTAATATTTTCTGTATTTATTTTGATACGATTTTATATTATTTTATTTGTGTTTAGTATATATTTTTTTATACATATTTACATTATTTAAGGTGTTTTTTGTATATATATTTGATACAAATTTACGTTATTTTAAGTCTATATGTTTATATATTTTCATTCAATTTTACATTATTTTATGTGCATTTTGTATATGTATTTCAATACAAATTTACCTAATTTTATATGTTTTTTGTATATTTATTTTCATACAAGTTTAAATTATTTTTGTGTATTTTTGTTTATAGTTTTATACAAATTTAGGTTATTTTATGAGTATGTATATCTATTTTCATACAAATACACATTCTTTTCATGATATTTTGTTTATTTATTTTGACACGAATTAACATTATTTAATGTGTATTTTGTATATATATTTTTATACGTATTTACATTATTTCAAGTGTATTTTGTATATATATTTCTATAGAAATCTGCGTTATTTTATGTGTATTCGTATATATATTTTGAAACAAATTTACATAGTTTTATGTGTATTTTGCATATTTTTTCAATACAAATTTACCTTATTGTATGTGCATTTTGTATATTAATTTTAATACAAATTTGATTAATCTATGTGTATTTTTGTATATGTATTTTTATAAAAATATGCTTTATTTTATGGGTATTTTGCATCTTTATTTTCATACAAATTTACATTATTTTATTGATATTCTGTGTATTTATTTTAATATGATTTTACATTATTCTATGTGTATTTTGTATATATATTTTATATAAAATGTATTTGTTTTCATTTCATACAAATCTACATTATTTTATGTATTTTCTGTACATGTTTATACATAAAATATTTAAATTTGTATTAAAATAAATATACAAAATGCACATACAATAAGGTAAACTTCTATAGAAAGAGATATGCAAAAATACATATAAAACAATGTAAATTTGTTTCAAAATATATATACGAGTACACATAAAATAACGTTGATTTCTATAAAAATATATATACAAAATACACATAAAATTAAGTAAATACGTATCAATAAATGTAAACAAAATACACATAAAATAATGTAAACTCGAAACAAAATAAATAAACAAAATACCAATAAAAGAATGTGTATTTGTATAAATATAAATGTACAAAATACACATACAAAATAAACATAAAATAAGGTAAATTTGTAATGAAATATATGTACAAAATACACATAAAATAATGTAAATTTATATGAAAATATAAATTTACATATACACATAAAATAAAATGAATTTGTATAAAATTATATATTCAAAATAAATATTAAATAATGTAAATGCGTATAAAAATATATATACAAAGTACATATAAAATAATGTAAATTCGTATCAATATAAATCAACAAAATACCAATAAAATAATATATATTTGAATGAAAATAGATTTACAAAATACACATAACATAACTAAAATTTGTATTGAAATATATACAAAAATACATAAAAATAATTTGAGTTTGTATGAAAATAGATATTCAAAATACATATAAAACTAGGTAAATTTTTTTTTAAATATATATACAAATACCATAAAATATTGTAAATTTGTGTCAAAATATATAAACAAATACACATAAAATAACTTAAAATAACGTAAATATGTATCAAATATATATACAAAAAACATATTAAATAATGTAAATATGTAAAAAAAATATATATACAAAACATAAATAAAATAATGTAAAATCGTATCAAAATAAATACAGAAAATATTAATAAAATAATGTAAATTTGTATGAAATTAAGATGCAAATACCCATAAAATAACGCATTTTTATAAAATATATATACGAAAAAACATAAAATATTTGATTTTGTATTAAAATAAATAGATATACATTCTTTTATTGGTATTTTGTTTATTTATTTTGTTTCAATTTACATTATTTTTGTGTATTTTGTTTATTTTTATATATTTACTTAATTTTATGTATTTTGTATATATATATATATATATATATATATATATATATATATATATATATATATATATCTATATATATATATCTATATATATATATCTATATATTTTATAGAAATCTACGTTATTTTATGTGAGGCAGTGGCTGAGTCGTCAAGTAACGGCCTCGTGTTCAGGAGGACGCGAGTTCAATCCCCGCCCGGTGCCACCAAGCTGGGACTTTTCAGCCGCCGCCGAGTGGCTTAAAACTACCCACATGCTGTCCAGAAGACCACCTATCAACCCGGACTCTAGATTCAAGGATCAAAAATGAGCTCTGGGAGGGCAGCATGAGCCAATGCAAGATGGCGCCACTATAAACACTCGCCTGCGCCAGAACGGGCTGGGCCGACCATCAGGAGCCACCGGAATGAAGCCTTGGACCAACCATCAGGATCCACCGGGAAGAAGCCTACCGGCGCAATAGGCAGCAATGTAAAAAAAAAAAAAAAAAAAAAAAAAAAAAAAGTGTATTCGTATATATATTTTGAAACAAATTTACATTGTTTTATATGTATTTTTGCATATTTCTTTCAATAGAAGTTTACCTTATTGTATGTGCATTTTGTATATTTATTTCAATACAAATTTAAATATTTTATGTGTATTTTGGTATATATATTTAAAAAAAAAATGCGCTATTTGATGGGAATTTTGCATCTTTATTTTCATACAAATTTACATTATTTTATTAATATTCGGTGTATTTATTTTGATACGATTTTACATTATTCTATTTGTTTTTTGTATATATATATTTTCTATACATATTTACATTATTTAAATGTATCTTGCATATATATTACATATAAATTTATTATCTATTATTTATTTTCATACAAATACACATTCTTTTCATGATATTTTGTTTATTTATTTTGTCACGAATTTACATTACTTAATATGTATTTTATATATATTTTTTTATACGTATTTTTTTTTTTTTTTTTTTATACATTGTAATATTAGCCAGTGGGCTTCTTCCCAGTGAATCTGATGGTCGGTCAAGAGCTTCTTTCCGGTGGGTCTGATGGTGGCCCAGCCCGTTCTGGCTGAGCGAGTGTTTATAGTAGCGCCATCTTGCATTGGCAGCTCATGCTGCCTTTCCAAACTCATCTTTGATCCTAGAATCTAGAGTCCAGGTTGATAGGTGGTCTTCTGGACAGCATGTGGGTAGTTTAAAAGCCACTCAGCGGCGGCGTCACAGCTTGGGCTGGCACCGGGCAGTTAGTCGCGTCCTCCTGAACACGGGGCCGTTACTCTGACGACTCAGCCACCGCATAATTTCATGTGTATTATGTGTATATATTTCTATAGAAATCTACGTTATTTTATGTGTATTCGTATATATATTTTGAAACAAATTTACACTGTTTAATTTGTATTTTGCGTTTTTTTTTCAATACAAATTTACCTTATTGTATGTGTGCATTTTGTATATTAATTTTAACACAAATTTAATTATTCTATGTGTATTTTTGTATATGTATTTTTAAAAAAAAAATGCTTTATCTTATGGGTATTTTGCATCTTTATTTTCATACAAATTTAAATTATTTTATTGATATTCTGTGTTCTTATTATGATACGATTTTACATTATTCTATGTATAACAAAAATAAATACATACACAAAAATAGATATGCAAAATACATATAAACAATGTAAATTTGTTTCAAAATATATATACGAAAACACATGAAATAAATTAGATTTCTATAAAAATATATATACAAAATACACATAAAATTAAGTAAATACGTATAAAAAATGTATACAAAATACACATAAAATAATGTAAATTAGTATCAAAATAAATAAACAAAATACCAATAAAAGAATGTGTATTTGTATAAATATATATATACAAAATACACATTAAATAATATAAATTTGTTTAAAACTATACAAAAAACACATGAAATGATGTAAATACGTATAAAAATATATATACAAAATACACATTAAATAATGTAAATTCGCGTCAGAATAAATAAACAAAATATTAATAAAAGAAAGTGTATTTGTATGAAAATAGATATACAAAATACACATAAAATAACCTAAATTTGTATCAAACTATATACAAAAATACACAAAAATATTTTAAATTTGTATGAAAATAAATATACAAAATACACATAAAATTAGGTAAATTTGTATTGAAATACATACACAAAATATACATAAAATAGTGTAAATTTGAATGAAAATACATAATAACGTAAATTTGTATAAAAAAATATGTACAAAACACAAATAGAATAATGTAAAATCGTATCAAAATAAATACACAGAATATTAATAAAATAATGTAAATTTGTATGAAAATAAAGAAGCAAAATACCCATAAAATAACGCATTTTTTTTATTTATAAAAATATATATTCCAAAATACACATCAAAAAATTTAATTTGTATTAAAATAAATATACAAAAAACACATACAATAAGGTAAATTTGTATTGAAATAGATATGCAAAATACATATAAAACAATGTAAATTTGTTTCAAAATATATATACGAATACACATATAATAACGTAGGTTTCTATCCTTCTCTCTGTACATTTATCTCCAGTTTCCTTTCTGACCGTTCTATTTCTGCCGTGGTAGACGGTCACTTCTTCCCAAATCTATTAACAGTGGTGTCCCACAGAGTTCTGTACTATCTCCGACTCTTTTTCTGTTGTTCATTGATGATCTTCTTTCCAAAACGAACTGTCCTATCCACTCCTACGCCGATGATTCCACTCTGCATTATTCAACTTCTTTTAATAGAAGACCCACCCTTCAGGAACTTAACGACTCAAGGCTGGAGGCTGCAGAACGCTTAGCCTCAGACCTTACTATTATTTCCGATTGGGGCAAGAAGAACCTGGTGTCCTTCAACGCCTCAAAACACAGTTCTCCACCTATCCTCGACACAATCTTCCAAACAACTATCCCCTATTCTTTGACAACATCCAGCTATCACCTTCCTCAACACTAAACATCCTCGGTCTATCCTTAACTCAAAATCTCAACTGAAACTTCTATCTCATCTCTTACTAAATCAGCTTCACCTCGAGGCTGGGCGTTCTGTACCGTCTCCGCCAGTTCTTCTCCCTGCACAGTTGCTGTCCATACTTACATGGGCCTTGTCCACCCTCGTATGGAGTATGCATCTCATGTGACAGAGGCTCCCTCACAGCTCTTCTAGACAGAGTGGAGGCTAAGGCTCTTCGTCTCATCAGCTCTCCTCCTCCTCTGATAGTCTTCTACCTCTCTTAAATTCCACCACAAATCCAAGTTGCCTCTCTTTCTCTTCTTCTATCGATATTTCCATGGCTGCTCTTCTGAACTTGCACACACTGCATGCCTCCCCCCTCCCATGCGGCCCACTGCCTCGGCTCTACTCATGCTCATCCCTAACTTACTGTCAAACCCCTTATGCAAGGAGTTAACCAGCATCTTCACCCCTCTTTCATCCCTACGCTGGTAACTCTGGAACAATCTTCCTTCATCTGTATTTCCTCCTGCCTACAAGCAGAACTCTTTCAACCTCTCCTCCCAGAAAATTGACCTCTGATTTTCGAGCCTCCTTACAACACCTCTGTTCAGGGAACAGTGAGTAGCAGACCCTTTTTCTTTTTTTTTCTTTGCGCCCTTGAGCTGTCTCCTTAGCTGTAAAAAAAAAAAAAAAATAAATAAAAAAAAATATATATATATACAAAATACACATAAAATGAAGTAAATACGTATAAAAAAATTTATACAAAAAACACATAAAATAATGTAAATTCGTATCAAAATAAATAAACAATATACCAAGAAAAGAATGTGTAATATTTTGTATAAATATAAATATACAAAATACACATAAAATAACGTAATTTATATAAAACTATATACAAAAAATACACAAGTAATTAAATTTGTATGTAAAATATACAAAATACACACAAAATAAGCTAAATTCAATTGAAATATATACAAAATACATATGAAATAAAATAAATTTGTATCAAAATATGTACTAAAATACACATATAATAACGTAAATTTGTATGAAAATATATAAACAAAATACACATTAAATAATGTAAATACGTATAAAAAATATGTACAAAATACACACACATATAATCATATATAACGTAATTCGTCATCAAAATAAATAAACAAAATACCAATAAAAAAAATATAAATTTGTATGAGTAAACATTTATGTTGCATATTTTTTGCCAATACAAATTTACCTTATATACGCATTTTGTATATGAATTTTAATATATGTGTGTTGAATATATATTTTGTTACAAATGATTACATTATTTATAGCATATTCTATATTTATTTCAATTCAAATTAAGCTTATATTTATGTGTCTTTAATATATCTATTTTCATACAAATTTAATTATTTTATTTATTTTTGGCATATAGTTTATACAATTTCCGTTTATTTTTATGTGTATTTTAATATATTTATATTATACAAGTAAAACATTCTTTATTGCATTTAGTTGTTTATTTATTTTGAATTATTATTGCTTAGATTATATATACATGTTACCATTACTATATATATTTACTTCATTTATAAAATCTACGTTATTTTATGTGTATTCGTATATATATTTTGAAACAAATTTACATTGTTTTTATTATGTATTTTGCATATATTTCAATACAAATTTACCTTATTATTATATTGCATTTTGTATATTTATTGTAATACAAATTTAAATATTTGTGTATTTTGGTATATATATTTTCATAAAAAATGCGTTGTTTATGGGTATTTTGCGTCTTTATTTTCATACAAATTTACATTATTTTTATTAATATTCTATGTATTTATTTTGATACTATTTTACATTATTATTTGTGTTTTAATATATATTTTTATACATATTTAAACATTATTTAATGTATTATTTTCTATATATATTTCATACAAATTTACGTTATTTTAAGTGTATTTGTATATATATTTTCGTTCAAATTTACCATTATTTTATGTGTATTTTGTATATGTATTTTCAATAGAAATTTAACTAGTTTTATGTGTATTTTGTATATATAATTTTTTTATACAAATTTAAATTATTTTAATTGTATTTTTAATAAGAGTTTTATACATATTTACAATATTTTATTATATTTTGTATATTTATTTTCATGCAAATACACATTCTTTTCATGATATTTTGTTCATTTATTTTGACACTAATTTACCTAGATATGTATTTTGTATATATATTTTTATACGTATTTACATAATTTCATGTGTATTTTGTATATATATTTCTATAGAAATCTACGTTATTTTATGTGTATTCGTATATATATTTTGAAACAAATTAGCTTTGTTTTATATGTATTTTTGAATATCTCTTTCAATACATATTTACCTTACTGTATATGCATTTTGTATATTTATTTCAAACCAAATTTAAATATTTTATGTGTATTTTGGTATATATATTTTTATAAAAAATGCGCTATTTTATGGGAATTTTGCATCTTTCTTTTCATACAAATTTTCATTATTTTATTGATATTCTGTGTATTTATATTGATAGGATTTTACATTATTCTATTTCTTTTTTGTATATATTTTTTTATACACATTTACATTTTTTAATGTGTATCTTGCATATATATTTTATACAAATTTACGTTATTTTAAGTGTATTTATTTATATATTTTCATTAAAATTTACATTATTTTATGTGTATTTTGTATATTTCTTTTCATACAAATTTTAAATACTTTTGTGTATTTTTGTATATAGTTTTATACAAATTTAGGTTATTTCATGTACGCATTCACATTATTTAATGTGTATTTTGTATATCTATTTTCATATAAATTGAAATTAATTTTTTTGTTTTTTTGTATATATTTTTATTCAAATTTTCGTAATTTTATGTGTATTTTGTATATTTATTTTCCTACAAATATACGTTCTTTTATCGGAATTTTGTTTATTTTAATACACTTAAAATAATGTAAATTTGAATGAAATTATATAAACAAATACACTTAAAATGACGTTAATTTGTAAAAAATATATATAAAAAATACACATTAAATAATGAAAATATGTATAAAAAAATATATACAAAACACAAAAAGTATAATATAAAATCGTATCAAAATATATACACAGAATATTAATAAAATAATGTACATTTGTATGAAAACTAAGATGCAAAATACCTATAAAATAACGCATTTTTTATAAAATTATATATACCAAAATACACATAAAATATTTGAATTTGTATTAAAATAAATATTCAAAATGCACATACAATAAGGTAAATTTGTATTGAAATAGATATGCAAAAAACATATAAAACAATGTAAATATGTTTCAAAATATATATACGAATACACATAAAATAACTTAGATTTCTATAAAAATATATATTCAAAATACAAATAAAATTAAGTAAATACGAATCAAAAATGTATACAAAATACACATAAATAATGTAAATTCGTATAAATATAAATAAACAAAATACCAATAAGAGAATGTGTATTTGTATAAATATAAATATATAAAATGCACATAAAATTACGTAAATTTGTATAAAACTATATACAAAAATACACAGAAGTAATTAAATTTGCATGAAAATAGATATACAAAATACACACAAAATAAGCTAAATTTGAATTGAAATATATATACAAAATACATAAAATAAAGTAAATTCGTTTCAAAATATTTTTAACAAATACACATATAATAACGTAAATTTGTAAAAAAAATATATAAACAAAATACACATTAAGTAATGTAAATACGTGTAAAAAATATTTACAAAATACACCAATAATCAAGTCATTCGTATCAAAATAAATAAACAAAAAACTAATTAAATAATGTAAATTTGTATGAGAAAACATATACAAAATACACATAAAATAACGTCTTAAGTTTCTATAAAAATATATGTACAAAAATGCACATAAAATTAGTTTGCATAAAAAAATATATACAAAACACACATTAGATAATGTAAATGAGTATAAAAATATGTATACAAAATACCTATGAAATAATCTAAATTCGTATCGAGTTAAATTAAGAAAATAACAATAAAATAATGTTATTTTGGATGAAAATATATATAGAAAACACACATAAAATAACCTAAATAAAAATACAAATATACACATTAAATAATTTAAAATTGAATGAAATAAATATACAAAATAAACATAAAATAAGGTAAATTTATAATAAAATATATGTAAGAATACACATCAAATTATATAAATTTGTATGAAAATATATATACAAATACACATAAAATAACATGAATTTGTATAAAATGTTTCAAAATATATACGAATACACACAATAAAATAACGTAATTTTTTATGAAAATGTATATATAAAATACACATAAAATAGTTTAAATACGTAGAAAAATATATATACAAAATACACATAAAATAATGTAAACTCGTAAAAAATTAAATACACAAAATTCCAATAAAAGAATGTATATTTGTAGGAAAATATATATACAAAAAACAAATAAAATAACTAGAATTTGTATAAAAATATATACAAAAATACAAAAAAATAGTTTAAATTTGTTTGAAAATAGATATGCAAAATACACATAAAGTTAGGCAAATTTGTATTGAAATACATATACAAAACTCACATAAAATAATGTAAATTTGTATGAAAATATATAAACAAATACATATAAAATCACGTAAATTTGGATAAAATATATATATACAAAATATACATTAAATATTTTAAATATGTATAAAAATATATTATATTATATATATTTTTATTGATATTTGCGTTATTTATGTGTATTTTGTATATGTTTTCTCATAGAAATTTACATTATTTTATTGGTATTTTGTCTATTTATTTTGATACGAATTACATGATTATTTATGTATTTTTTACATTTTTTTATACGTATTTACATTATTTAATGTGTATTTTGTTTATATATTTTTATACAAATTTACGTTATTATATGTGTATTTGTATAGGTATTTTGATACAAATTTACATTATTTTATGTATTTTGTATATATATTTCAATTCAAATTTAGCTTATTTTATGTGTACTTTGTATATCTATTTATTTTAATACAAAATCAATTTTTTTATGTTTTTTCGTATATATATTTTTATAAAAAATGCATTATTTTATGGGTATTTTGCATCTTAATTTTCATACAAATTTACATTATTTTATTAATATTTTCTGTATTTATTTTGATACGATTTTACAGTATTTTGTTTGTGTTTTGTATATATTTTTTTTATACATATTTACATTATTTAATGTGTTTTTTGTATATATATTTGATACAAATTTACGTTATTTTAAGTCTATATGTTTATATATTTTCATTCAAATTTACATTATATTATGTGTATTTTGTATATGTATTTCAATACAAATTTACCTAATTTTATATGTTTTTTGTATATTTATTTTCATACAAGTTTAAATTATTTTTGTGTATTTTTGTTTATAGTTTTATACAAATTTAGGTTATTTTATGTGTATTTTGTATATCTATTTTCATACAAATACACATTCTTTTCATGATATTTTGTTTATTTATTTTGACACGAATTAACATTATTTAATGTGTATTTTGTATATATATTTTTATACGTATTTACATTATTTCAAGTGTATTTTGTATATAAATTTCTATAGAAATCTGCGTTATTTTATGTGTATTCGTATATATATTTTGAAACAAATTTACATTGTTTTATGTGTATTTTGCATATTTTTTCAATACAAATTTACCTTATTGTATGTGTATTTTGTATATTAATTTTAATACAAATTTGATTAATCTATGTGTATTTTTGTATATGTATTTTTATAAAAATATGTAATTAGTTAAATTTGTATTTAAATACATGTACAAAATACACATAAAATAATGTAAATTTGTATGAAATGAAAACAAATTCACATAAAATAACGTACATTTGTATAAAATAGATATACAAAATAATTTTATGTGTATTTTGTATATTTATTTTCATACAAATTTAAATTATTTTTGTGTATTTTTGTATATAGTTTTATACAAACTTAGGTTATTTTATGAGTATTTTGTATATCTATTTTCATACAAATACTCATTCTTTTATTGATATTTTGTTTATTTATTTTGACGAGAATTTAATTTATTTAATGTGTATTTTGTATATATATTTTTATACGTATTTACATCATTTCATGTGTATTTTGTATATATCTTTCTATAGAAATCTACGTTATATTATGTGTATTCGTATATCGATTTTTAAACAAATTTACACTTTTATGTGTATTTTGCATATTTTTTCAATACAAATTTACCTTATTGTATATGCATTTTGTATATTAATTTTAATACAAATTTAATTATTCTATGTGTATTTTTGTATATGTATTTTTATAAAAATATGCTTTATTTCATGCAAATTTTGCATCTTTATTTTCATACAAATTTACGTTATTTTATTGATATTCTGCTCATTCATTTTGATACGATTTGACATTATTCTTTGTGTATTTTGTATATATTTTTCAAACAAATTTAAGTTATTTTATGTGTATTTGTTTATATATTCTGACACAAATTTACAATATTTTATGGGTATTTTGTATATATATTTCAAAAGAAATTTACCTATTTTTATTTGTATTTTGAATATCTATTTTCATACAAACTCAAATTATTTTTATGTATTTTTGTATATATTTCAATACAAATTTTAGTTATGTTATGTGTATTTTGTAAATCTATTTTCAATCAAATATATATTATTTTATTGGTATTTTGTTGATTTATATTGATACGAATTTACATTATTTTATATGTACTTTTTATATATATTTTTATACGCATTTACATTATTTAATATTTATTTTGAATATATAATTTTATACAAATTCATGGTATTTTATGTGTATTTGTATATATATTTTCATATAAATTTACATTATTTTATGTGTATTTTGTACATATATTTCATTACAAATTTACCTTATTTTATGTTTATTTTGTATGTGTATTTTGTACATTTATATTTATACAAATACACATTCTTTTATTAGTATTTTGTTTATTTATTTTGTTTCGAATTTATATTATTTTATGTGTATTTTGTTTACATTTTTTATACGTATTTACCTAATTTTATGTGTATTTTGTATATATATTTTTATAGAGATCTACGTTATTTTATGTGTATTCGTATATATATTTTGAAACAAATTTACTTTGTTTTATATGTATTTTTGCATATCTCTTTCAATAGAAGTTTACCTTATTGTATGTGCATTTTGTACATTTATTTCAATACAAATTTAAATATTTTATGTGTATTTTGGTATATATATTTTTATAAGAAATGCGCTATTTGATGGGAATTTTGCATCTTTATTTTCATACAAATTTACATTATTTTATTAATATTCGGTGTATTTATTTTGATGCGATCTTACATTATTCTATTTGTTTTTTGTATATATTTTTTTTATACATATTTACATTATTTAATGTATATCTTGCATATATATTTCATACAAATTTATTATCTATTATTTATTTTCATACAAATACACATTCTTTTCATGATATTTTGTTTATTTATTTTGACACGAATTTACATTACTTAATTTGTATTTTATATATATATTTTTAAACGTATTTACATAATTTCATGTGTATTTTGTATATATATTTCTATAGAAATCTACGTTATTTTATGTGTATTCGTATATATATTTTGAAACAAATTTACAATGTTTTATTTGTATTTTGCGTTTTTTTTTTCAATACAAATTTACCTTATTGTATGTGTGCATTTTGTATATTATTTTAATACAAATTTAATTATTCTATGTGTATTTTTGTATATGTATTTAAAAAAAAATATGCTTTATCTTATGTATATTTTGCATCTTTGTTTTCATACAAATTTAAATTATTTTATTGATATTCTGTGTACTTATTTTGATACGATTTTACATTATTCTATGTATAACAAAAATAAATACAGAATACACAAAAATAGATATGCAAAATACATATAAACAATGTAAATTTGTTTCAAAATATATATACGAATACACATGACATGGGTATTTTGAATCTTAATTTTCATACAAATTTACATTATTTTATTAATATTTTCTGTATTTATTTTGATAAGATTTTACATTATTTTATTTGTGTTTTGTATATATTTTTTTATACATATTTACATTATTTAGAGTGTTTTTTGTATATATATTTGATACAAATTTACGTTATTTTAAGTCTATATGTTTATATATTTTCATTCAAATTTACATTATATAATGTGTATTTTGTATATGTATTTCAATACAAATTTACCTATTTTTATATGTTTTTTGTATATTTATTTTCATACAAGTTTAAATTATTTTTGTTTATTTTTGTATATAGTTTTATACAAATTTAGGTTATTTTATGTGTATTTTATATCTATTTTCATACAAATACACATTCTTTTCATGATATTTTATTTATTTATATGACACGAATCAACATTATTTAATGTGTATTTTGTATATATATTTTTATACGTATTTACATTATTTCAAGTGTATTTTGTATATATATTTCTATAGAAATCTACGTTATTTTATGTGTATTCGTATATATATTTTGAAACAAATTTACATTGTTTTATGTGTATTTTGCATATTTTTTTAATACAAATTTACCTTATTGTATGTGCATTTTGTATATTAATTTTAATACAAATTTGATTAATCTATGTGTATTTTTGTGTATGTATTTTTATAAAAATATGCTTTATTTGATGGGTATTTTGCATCTTTATTTTCATACAAATTTACATTATTTTATTGATATTCTGTGTATTTATTTGGTATGATTTTACATTATTCTATGTGTATTTTGTATATATATTTTATATAAAATGTATTTGTTTTCATTTCATACAAATCTACATTATTTTATGTGTTTTTGTACATGTATTTAAATACAAATTTAACTAGTTATATGTGTATTTTGTATATCTATTTTGTATGTATATTTTCATAGAAATTTTCTCTATTTTATGAGTATTCGTATATATATTTTGATACAAATTTACATTATTGATGTGTATTCTGCATATCTATTTCAATACAAATTTTCTTTATTGTACGTGCATTTTGTATATTTATTTTAATACAAATTTAATTATTTCATATGTATTTTTGTATATATATTTATGCAAATATTTGCAAATATGCGCGTTATTATATGTATATTTTTATTCTTTATTTTCATTAAAATTTAAATTTTTTATTGATATTCTCTTTATTTATTTTGATACGATTTAACATTATTCTATGTGTATTTTGTATATATTTTTTATACATATTTACATTATTTAAGGTTTATTTTGTATATATATTTTATCCAAATTTACATTATTTTATGTGTATTTCTTTATATATTTTTATACAAATTTACATTATTTGATGTGTATTTTGTATATACATTTTCATAAAAAAATACGTTATTTTATTGTGTGTATTCGTATATATTTTGATACAAATTTTATACAAATTCATGTTATTTAATGTGTATTTGTATATATTTTTTACATATTATTATATTTTTTTTTGTATATATATTTTCATACAAAATTACATTATTATATTAGTATTTTCTTAATTTAATTCGATACGATTTTAGATTATTTCATATATTTCTTAATTTTTTTTATACAATTTTTTTATTTTATACAGGTATTTGTATACATATTTTTATACTCATTTACATTATCTAATGTGTGTTTTGTATATATATTTTTATGCAAATTTATTTTATGTTCATTTTTGTACATATATTTTTATAGAAATTTGCGTTATTTTATGTATATAGTTTTATATAATATAACGTTATTTTATGTGCATTTTGTATATTTATATTTATACAAATACACATTCTTTTATTGCTATATTGTTTATTTATATTTATACGAATTTACATTATTTTGTGTATTTTGTATACATTTTTTTATACGTATTTACTTAATTTTATGTGTATTTTGTATATGTATTTTTATAGAAATCTACGTTATTTTATGTGTATTCGCATATATATTTTGAAACAAATTTACATTATTTTATATGTATTTTGCATATCTATTTCAATACAAATTTACCTTATTGTATGTGCATTTTGTATATTTATTTTGATACAAATTCAAATATTTTATGTGTATTTTGGTATCAATAATTAAAAAAAAATGCGTTATTTTATAGGTATTTTGCATCTTAATTTTCATACAAATTTACATTATTTTATTAATATTCTGTGTATATATTTTGATACGATTTTACATTATTCTATTTGTGTTTTGTATATATTTTGATACGATTTTACATTATTCTATTTCTGTTTTGTATATATTTTTTTTATACATATTTAAATTATTTAATGTGTATTTTGTATATATATTTCATACAAATTTACGTTATTATATGTGTATTTGTTTATATATCTCCTTTCAAATTTACATTATTTTATGTGTATTTTGTATATGTATTTTAATAGAAATTAACCTAATTTTATGTGTATTTTGTATATTTCTTTTCATACAAATTTAAATTATTTTTGTGTATTTTTGTATATAGTTTTATACAAATTTAGGTTATTTTATGTACGCATTAACATTATTTAATGTGTGTTTTGTATATATATTTTTATCCAAAGTTAATTTATTTTACGTTCATTTTTGGACATATATTTTTATAGAAATTAGCGTTATTTTATATGTATTTGTAAATGTTTTCTCATACAAATTTACATTATTTTATTGCTATTTTGTTTATTTAGTTTGATACGAATTACATGATTATATGTGTATTTTGTACATATTTTTTATACGTATTTACATTACTTAATGTGTATTTTGTTTATATATTTTTAAACAAATTTACGTTATTATATGTATTTTTATAAATATTTTGATACAAATTTACATTATTTTATGTATTTTGTATATACATTTCAATTCAAATTTAGCTTATTTTATCTGTGTTTTGTATATCTTTTTTCATACGAATTTAATTACTTCTCTGTATTTTTGTATAGTATAGTTTTATACAAATTTACGTTATTTTAATTGTATTTTGTATATATATATTTATACAAATACACATTCTTTTATTGGTATTTTGTTTATTTATTTTGATACGAATTTACATTATTTTATGTGTATTTTATATACATTTTTTTATACGTATTTACTTCATTTTACGTGTATTTTGTATATATTTTTATACAAATCTACGTTATTTTATGTGTATTCGTATATATATTTTGAAACAAATTTACATTGTTTTATATGTATTTTGCATATCTATTTCAATACAGATTTACCTTATTGTATGTGTATTTTGTATATTTATTTTAATACAAATAATTTTTTGTATGTGTATTTTTGTATATATATTTTATGGGTATTTTGCTTCTTTATTTTCATACAAATTTACATTATTTTATTAATATTCTGTGTATTTATTTTTATACGATTTTACATTATTCTATTTGTGTTTTGTATATAATTTTTTATACAAATTTACGTTATTTTAAGTGTATTTGTTTATGTATTTTCATTCAAATTTACAGTATTTTATGTGTATTTTGCATATGTATTTCAATACAAATTTACCTAATTTTATGTGTATTTTGTATATTTATTTTCATACAAATTTAAATTATTTTTGTGTATTTTTGTATATAGTTTTATACAAAATTATGTTATCTTATGTGCACTTTGAATATTTATTTTCATACAAATACACATTCTTTTATTGACATTTTGTTTATTTATTTTGACGCGAATTTACATTATTTAATGTGTATTTTGTATATATATTTTTATACGTATTTACATCCTTTCATGTGTAGTTTGTATGTTTATAAAAAATGCGTTATTTTATGGGTATTTTGCATCTTTATTTTCATACAAATTTACATTATTTTATTTACATTCTGTGTATTTATTTTAATACGATTTTACATTATTCTATTTGTGTTTGGTATATATATTTTTTATACATATTTACATTATTTAATGAGTATTTTTTATATATATTTTATACAAATTTATGTTAATTTAAGTGTATTTGTTTATATATTTTCATTCAAATTTACATTATTTTATGTGTATTTTGTATATGTATTTCTTTACAAATTTACCTAATTTTATGTGTATTTTGTATATTTATTTTCATACAAATTTAACTTATGTTTGTGTATTTTTATATATAGTTTTATACAAATTTACGTTATTTTATGTGTATTTTGTATATGTATTTTCATACAAATACACATTCTTTTATTGATATTTTAATTATTTATTTTGACACGAATTTACATTATTTAATGTGTATTTTGTATAATTATTTTTATACGTATTTACAAAATTTCATGTGTATTTTGTATATATATTTCTATAGAAATCTACATTATTTTTGTGTATTCGTATATATATTTTGAAACAAATCTAAATTATTTTATGTGTATTTTGTATATATATTTCATTATAAATTTGCCTTATTTTAAGTTTATTTTTATATCTATTTTCATTCAAATTCAAATCATTTTATGTGTATATATTTATTTGTATTTACGTTATTTTATGTGTATTTTCTATATATATTTTCATTCAAAATTACATTATTTTATCGGTATTTTGTTCATTTATTTCGATACGAATTTATATTATTTCATGTGTATTTTCTATACATATACATATAGAGTAAATTTCTATGAGAATATATATTCAAAATACATATAAAATTATGTAAATAAGTATAAAAATATATATATCAAATACTTCATTTTATGTGTATTTTGTATATATTTTTATAGAAATCAACGTTATTTTATGTGTGTTCGTATAAATATTTTGAAACAAATTTACATTGTTTTATATGTATTTTGCATATCTATTTCAATACAAATTTACCTTACAGTATGTGCATTTTTTATATTTATTTTAATACAAATTTTAATATTTTATGTGTATTTTGGTATATGTATATTTATAAAAAAAATGCGTTATTTTATGGCTATTTTGCATCTTTACTTTCATACAAATTTACATTATTTTATTAATATTCTGTGTATTTTTTTTGATACAATTTTACATTATTCTATTTGTGTTTTGAATATATTTTTTTATACATATTTACCTTATTTAATTAGTATTTTGTATATATATTTGATACAAATTTACGTTATTTTAAGTGTATATGTTTATATATTTTCATTCAAACTTCCATTATTTTAATTGTATTTTGTATATGTATTTCAATACAAATTTACCTAATTTTATGTGTATTTTGTATATTTATTTTCATACAAATTTAAATTATTTTTTGTGTATTTTTGTATATAGTTTTATACAAACTTAGGTTATTTTATGAGTATTTTGTATATCTATTTTCATACAAATACACATTCTTTTATTGATATTTTGTTTATTTATTTTGACGAGAATTTAAATTATTTAATGTGTATTTTGTATATATATTTTTATACGTATTTACATCATTTCATGTGTATTTTGTATATATATTTTTTTAGAAATCTACGTTATATTATGTGTATTCGTATATAGATTTTTAAACAAATTTACACTTTTATGTGTATTTTGCATATTTTTCAATACAAATTTACCTTATTGTATATGCATTTTGTATATTAATTTTAATACAAATTTAATTATTCTATGTGTATTTTTGTATATGTATTTTTAAAAAAATATGCTTTATTTTATGGGTATTTTGCATCTTTATTTTCATACAAATTTTCGTTATTTTATTGATATTCTGCTCATTCATTTTGATACGATCTGACATTATTCTATGTGTATTTTGTAAATATTTTTCATACAAATTTACGTTATTTTATGTGTATTTGTTGATATATTTTGACACAAATTTACAATATTTTATGGGTATTTTGCATATATATTTCAAAAGAAATTTACCTAGTTTTATGTGTATTTTGAATATCTATTTTCATACAAACTCAAATTATTTTTATGTATTTTTGTATATATTTCAATACAAATTTTAGTTATGTCATGTGTATTTTGTAAATCTATTTTCATTCAAATATATATTATTTTATTGGTATTTTGTTGATTTATATTGATACGAATTTACATTATTTTATATGTACTTTTTATATATATTTTTATACGCATTTACATTACTTAATATTTATTTTGAATATATAATTTTATACAAATTCATGGTATTTTATGTGTATTTGTATATATATTTTCATATAAATTTACATTATTTTATGTGTATTTTGTACATATATTTCATTACAAATTTACCTTATTTTATGTTTATTTTGTATGTGTATTTTGTATATTTATATTTATCCAAATACACATTCTTTTATTGGTATTTTGTTTATTTATTTTAAATCGAATTACATGATTATATGTGTATTTTGTACACATTTTTTTATACGTATTTACATTATTTAATGTGTATTTTGTTTATATATTTTCATACAAATTTACGTTATTATATGTGTATTTGTATAAATATTTTGATACCAATTTACTTTATTTCATGTATTTTGTATATATATTTCAATTCAAATTTAGCTTATTTTCTGTGTGTTATGTATATATTTTCATACAAATTTAACTACTTCTGTGTATTTTTGTATATAGTTTTATATAAATTTACGTTATTTTATGTGTATTTTGTATATTTATATTTATACAAATACACATTCTTTTATTGGTATTTTGTTTATTTGTTTTGATACGAATTTACATTATTTTATGTGTATTTTGTATACATTTTTTATACGTATTTACTTCATTTTATGTGTATTTTGTATTTATATTTTTATAGAAATCTACGTTATTTTAGGTGTATTCGTATACATATTTTGAAACAAATTTACATTGCCTTATATGTATTTTGCATATCTATTTTAATACAAATTTACCTTATTGTACATATAAAACAATGTAAATTTGTTTCAAAATATATGTACGAATACACATAAAATAACGTAGATTTCTATAAAAATATATATACAAAATACACATAAAATTAAGTAAATACGTTTAAAAAAATGTAAACAAAATACACATAAAATAATGTAAATTCGAAACAAAATAAATTAACAAAATACCAATAAAAGAATGTGTATTTGTATAAATATAAATGTACAAAATACACATACAAAATAAACATAAAATAAGGTAAATTTGTAATGAAATATATGTACAAAATACACATAAAATAATGTAAATTTATATGAAAATATATATACAAATACACATAAAATACCATGAATTTGTATAATATTATATACTCAAAATAAATATTAAATAATGTAAATGCGTATAAAAATATATATACAAAGTACATATCAAATAATGTAAACTCGTATCAATATAAATCAACAAAATACCAATAAAATAATATATATTTGAATGAAAATAGATTTACAAAATACACATAACCTAACTAAAATTTGTATTGAAATATATACAAAAATACATAAAAATAATTTGAGTTTGAATGAAAATAGATATTCAAAATACACATTAAACTAGTGTTACGAGCGACACAGTAGTTTTGTCTAGGGTGATAATTTAAGAAACTGGTTACTCGAACATTAAATGAGGTGATGAAAATACGAAGATAGTCCTTAACATAAATTTAATGTATAAGTAAGAAACAACAATATTAACAACACCTGTAGCAAGTGAGAGTAATTACGTTACTTGCTCTTAAGACCTTATGGTCGTTTAAATCAAGTAAATGGTGTGAAGGTCATTAAGCATAACAAGATAATATACCAAAACGAAGATTAAACCAAAGACAAAATGACACACAGATAACAATGAGAAAAAGAAAACACAAGAAACCCACACAATGACACACCATAATAATAGATAATAATAACGACCACCAATGAATAAATGGATGATAATCACTGATGAATGGATGAATGAAAAGATAAGATGGACACAGAAATGATGAGATATGAGAAAAATAGTATTGTTCACCTCCTATAGTTCACTGGTCACTTTGTAAGTGGTTACTGACTCACTGACTCGGCTGATGACGTGAGAGTTGTTGTTGCTGCTAGCCGAACCCTCAGGAGATGAGTACACTTTGGCCTTTGAGATGAGACTAACTCTCACACTTTGTGGAGGTTTCGACAATGCCTCTGAAATAGCCCAAGGCTATCTGATAAGCCTAAAGCCTTAGCCGAGGCTAGCTCAGGGAGCAACAGGTACAATAATTGATAATTCAGTGGTCAGCAACAAAGATAGTCTGGTTGCAGTAATACCTCCCCCCTGAAGACGACACCACTGGGTTGATTTGTAGTTGTAGGTAGCCGTTGTTGCCTAGTGGAGTCGTAGTGGTTGACTTCTGGTCAAGTCGAGTTTTTAGATGCGAGATAGGGCGTCGGCGATGATGTTCTCCCTCCCTTTTAAGTGGTTGACATTCAGGTTGTAGGGCTGGAGAAACAGGGACCATCTGAGAAGTCGCTGATTGGTAAACTTGCTGCGATTGAGGAAGGCCAATGGATTGTGGTCTGTGTAGACTTGGAGTGGTTCTTGAGCAGGCTGTATGTAGCATTCGAATTTCTGGATTGCTGAGACGATGGCCAGGAGCTCTTTCTCAATGGTGCTGTATCTTCTCTGGTGGATATTAAGTTTGCTGGAGTGGTACGCCACTGGATAAAGGATACCCTCCACCTCCTGCAGTAATACAGCACCAAGAGCGGCATCACTGGCATCAGTCTGCAGGGCAAAGGGCTGAGTGAAGTCTGGGGCGATGAGTACAGGACCCTGGGCCAGGAAGTTCTTGAGTTGGTCGAAGGCGGCCTGGCAATCCTCTGTCCACAAGTAGTGTACGGCTCCACTCGTGAGCCGTGTGAGAGGGACAGTGGCGGCCGCGAAGTTAGGGCAGAACCTCCTGTAATACCCTGCCATGCCCAGAAAGCGCCGCAGGGCCTACCAAGTAGTGGGGGCAGGGTATTCAAGGATGGCAGAGATGTTGGCTTCCTTGGGTCGTACTCTGCCATTGCCCACCACGTGGCCCAGGTACGTCACCGTTGCTCGGCCGAAGGTAGTCTTAGCCAGCTTCACGGTGAAGTGGGCTGCCTGCAGCCTTGTCAGCACATCCCTGAGTCTCGTAAGGTGCTGCTCCCAATGCTCTGTAAAAATTAGAATGTCGTCTAGGTAAACGGACACTCCAATAAGATCCTGTAACAGATAATCCATGGCTCTCTGGAAGGTTGAAGGGGCATTCCTCATCCCAAAAGGCATTACATTATATTGGTAGAGCCCAAAGGGAGTGATGAAAGCGGATATCTCTTGTGCTCTCTCTGTGAGGGGAATTTGATAATAGCCCTTCAATAAATCCAGCTTTGTTATATACTGGGACCTTCCCACCTCATCGATCAAGTCGTCTATCCGTGGCAGGAGGTAGGCGTCTGGGACTGTCACAGCGTTGACCCTGCGGTAGTCGGTGCAGAGACGCAGCTGTCCATCTTCCTTGGGGACGAGTAGACAAGGTGACGCCCAAGGAGACTGGCTGGGTTTCGCCAGCCCCTGCTCGAGTAGATAGTCCACCTCTTGCCTCATCTGGTCACGTTTCCTGGGGCTTATGCGATATGGAGGGTGACGAAGAGGAGAGGTGCCGGGGAGCTTGACGTCATGAGAGGTGAGGTTACACAGGTTTGGATGATCATTGAACACATTAAACTGGTGAAGGATGGATAGGATGTCTTTTGATTGAGAGGATGAGAGATGGGACAGGTAATTAGATGGGTTACATAATATGGATGAATTATTTGTCCCTTCTGCATGAGTGGTGGTGGTTTCTAACGAAATAGAACATACAGGTCTCTCTGGTGAGCCAGGTGCAAGGCCAGCTCTAGTTTTATATAATTTAAGTAAGTTAATGTGTATTTTCTGGGTACTTTTCCGGCGGTTAGGAGTGTCTATAATGTAATTTTGTTCACTGATCTTCTCATTGACTGTATAGGGACCATGGTATTTAGTTTGCAGGGGTGATCCTGGGACTGGAATAAAGGCAAGGACTTTATCACCTGGTTTGAACTCTCTAACTTTAGCTCTAGTGTCAAAGTGTTTCTTCATGTCTCCTTGAGTTTGTTTGAGGTTGTCACGGGCAAAGGAGCGAACTTTGGTTAGTGTGTCTTTAAGTTTAACTAAATACTGGGTGACAGTGACAAGTTTGCTTGAGGTGTTATTAAGCAATTGGTCCTTGATGACTTTAAGGGGACCTCTTACCTTATGGCCATACAGTAACTCAAAGGGGGAGACTCCAAGGGACTCGTTAGGGGTCTCTCTTATGGCAAACAGGACGTAAGGTAGAGCCTCGTCCCAGTCCTGGTCCTGATCGTGACAAAATTTACGAAGAAGAGCCTTCAGTGTTTGGTGACATCTTTCTAAAGCTCCCTGTGACTGTGGATGGTACGCCGTAGATAAAGTTTGTGTGATGCCAAGCTCGGTGAGAACTGCCGTGAAGAGATCGCTCGTGAAATTAGTGCCACGGTCACTCTGAATCTACCTGGGGATGCCAAAAGTGGTAAACAAGTGTGTAAGTTTGGATACAACAGTTTTGGCAGAGATGTTTTTGATAGGGAAACCTTCTGGGTAACGGGTGGTAGGGCACATGACAGTGAGGATGTATTGGTTACCTTTCTTTGCTTTGGGTAATGGGCCCACGATGTCAATGATGATTTTTGAGAATGGTTCTTCAGGCACCTGGATGGGCTGAAGAGGATAAGGAGGGATATTCTGGTTGGGTTTCCCATTACCTGGCAAGTGTGGCAAGAATTAACAAATGAGGCAACATCCTTCCTAAGACCGGGCCAATAAAACTCATTAAGTAGCTTCTCACAAGTTTTCCTGATCCCATGATGGCCGGCTAGGTTCCCATGAGCGATCTCCATCACTGGCTCTCTTAAGGTGACGGGTAGGACTACTTGATGGAGCTCAGCCCAAGTGGCATCATCTAAAAGTTGAGGTGGTTTATACAATCTCATAAGAATTTTATCCTGGTAATAGAAAGAAGGTGAGGAAGTGATCTGGTCTTTAGGTATAGCTTGGGTATGAAATCGAGACAGGGTGGTATCGTCTTTTGAGCCTCAGCAAGTAAGTGGTCAGTGAATACCTTACCAACCCCAACGTGAGGCGTAGGATGGAGGTGGTTGGTAAGGGCTGAGGTGGCTCTGGAGCAGCGGCAACAGACTGTGCTCGAGTGACTGCACATTCAGGAAAATGTTAGGCTGCTCCTTTTCCATGTCAGCTGTAGGGTTGTAATGCAATGGGGAGACATTAGTTATGATAGGTGGAACGACTAGTCCCCCAGCCAGATCATTAGCCAACAGGAAATTAGCATTAGGGATAGGAAGAGAATTATCCTCACTGACAGCAATGGTAACTGCTCCCACAACCAACGGACAGTTTAAGTGCACCCTAGCCAGAGGTATGGGAAAGGTTTGATGAAAATCTTTAAGGGGTACCTTCTCCCCCGTGTACTGCTGCTCAATCCCTGGAAGAGCGGATTTTAAAATGATAGATTGGGCAGAGGCAGTATCCCGCATAATCTGGAGAGGGTGCCCTTCAGAGTCCGTGTTGAGAGCCACAGTACCTTGAGACCTGAAGGGTTGAAAAGGGTCAGTGGGAGGAAGTACTGAAGGAGTGTTGAGAGAGGCGACTGGTTTAGAGAATGTAGAGGTCTTTGCTACTTTACACCTAGGATCAGGACAATTCTTTATGAGATGGCCCACCTTTTTACAAAAACTGCAAGAGAGAAAAGACTTGGCACTACCACTACTCTCTGCGGGTTTTACATCCTTGCTATAGCTTGCACCTGACTTACCCACAGGCTGAAGTTTCTTGTCTCCTGAGGGCATAGAGCGATGTATTAGTGAAAAGACATCCGCCAATTTGGCGGCTTTTAAGAGTTCAGTCTCATCCTTATCAGTGATGTGCAACATGATTGAGTATGGTATCTTCCTTTTGAATTCCTCTAGAGCTACAAGGTTTACCAGATCGTCATATGTGGTTACAGCTGCCGACTTAAGCCAGTGTCTCAAAGCTCGGAGTTTCTCTGATGCAAACTCCAAGTATGTTTGACCAGATGTCTTGTTCATGTTGCGGAAGGTTTGTCGATATCTCTCTGTGGTGACTGCATAAGCTGCTAGAATAGCGCTTTTTACTACCTCGTAATCTGAGTTGTCTTCGATATTGTCTAGGACTGCCAAGGCCTTACCGTTGAGTTTGGGCTTGACTAGCCATGTCCAGTCCTCCTTAGGTAGATCGAAGTGAATGGCAGAGGATTCGAATTCCCGAAAGAATGCTTCTGGATCGTAATCCGAGAATTGAGGCATAAGAGGAAGAAATTTGGTTATCTGCAACCTATTAGGGGTTCGAGTCCCCCCGTCTGAGGACTGCAGCTGAAGCACGCTGAGTTGATGTTCACGTTCACGTGCTTTCTCTTCCCTTTCACGTGCTTTACTTTCTTAATTTCGTTCGTGTTCAAGTGCTCTTGCTTCTTTTTCATATTCTAGCTTCATCTGGAGTGCCTGCATTTTCACCCTCTCTATCTCTAGGGCGATTGCGGGGTTTGCAGAACCCAAAGAGGTAGGACTTTCCATGAGGTGGTCAGCCTCCTCCTCAGGGTCACCCAGATGAGCTAGAATTAGGGACATCAACTCGGGTTTTCTTGTTTGACTAGTGAAGGGAATATTATAGTTTGTAGCAATATATTTAAGTTGTTCCACAGTTACAGTTGCTGTTTTAAGTTCCTCCACAGAGGGATTACCGACAAACTCTTCTACGCTGAACACCATTTTGATTGATGTACAAGTCGATTTAACGGTTGTACGAAAGTTGTTAGTAACCACTAATGGTTAAAAGTGATGCTTGGAATGTGACACAGTAATCTCCTGAACTATTAACTAGTTCACAATCCTGGCATGAGATTAATTGATAGGGGAGCGACCCCTGAAGAGATAACACTTCGACGAAGATAACGAGGCAGTGGAGAATGACCAGAGAATGCAATACCCACATCTGCAAACATGATCTGGCATTAAGTACTCGTTTGAGTTTGAGCTGGTCAAGTTATGAGTCGAGTGAAGTATTGAATTGATTCGGAACGTCAGTGGTTCCTAAAGAAAATGAGTCTCGTAGGCTATGGGGAGAAAGTGTCTCACAGGAAAGATTCGAACAGAGCAAAACGTAATTAAGAGTATGAGGAACTGATAAAGTCTCCACGCTAGGCCTTTGCGTGGTTAGTTATTAAAGGCACAGTCAATCCCTACACTCAATCACGTTGCACATGAAACAGCACCAACAAACACAGTGACACAGTGATTACAAAAGTAATAGGAGTGATACTAGGGGTGAACGAACATACATGAAACAATAAATGATTAGCGAAGATGAAGTGGTGGAAAATAACAATGAATTAGTTATAATAATCCACTACATATCATCCCGGACAGGCCCCCAATAATGTTACGAGCGACACAGTAGTTTTGTCTAGGGTGATAATTTAAGAAACTGGTTACCCGAACATTAAATGAGGTGATGAAAATACGAAGATAGTCCTTAACATAAATTTAATGTATAAGTAAGAAACAACAATATTAACAACACCTGTAGCAAGTGAGAGTAATTACGTTACTTGCTCTTAAGACCTTATGGTCGTTTAAATCAAGTAAATGGTGTGAAGGTCATTAAGCATAACAAGATAATATACCAAAACGAAGATTAAACCAAAGACAAAATGACACACAGATAACAATGAGAATAAGAAAACACAAGAAACCCACACAATGACACACCATAATAATAGATAATAATAACGACCACCAATGAATAAATGGATGATAATCACTGATGAATGGATGAATGAAAAGATAAGATGGACACAGAAATGATGAGATATGAGAAAAATAGTATTGTTCACCTCCTATAGTTCACTGGTCACTTTGTAAGTGGTTACTGACTCACTGACTCGGCTGATGACGTGAGAGTTGTTGTTGCTGCTAGCCGAACCCTCAGGAGATGAGTACACTTTGGCCTTTGAGATGAGACTAACTCTCACACTTTGTGGAGGTTTCGACAGTGCCTCTGAAATAGCCCAAGGCTATCTGATAAGCCTAAAGCCTTAGCCGAAGCTAGCTCAGGGAGCAACAGGTACAATAATTGATAATTCAGTGGTTAGCAACAGAGATAGTCTGGTTGCAGTAATACTAGGTAAATTTCTTTGAAATATATATACAAAATACCCATAAAATATTGTAAATTTGTGTCAAAATATATAAACAAATACACATAAAATAACGTAAATTTGTATGAAAAATATATACAAAATACACATAGAATAATGTCAAATCGTATCAAAATGAATGAGCAGAATATCAATAAAATAACGTAAATTTGTATGAATATAAAGATGCAAAATACCCATAAAATAAAGCATATTTTTATAAAAATACAAATAGAAAAATACACATAGAATAATTAAATTTGTATTAAAATTAATGTACAAAATGCATATACAATAAATTTAAATTTGATTATATTAAATGAAATAAATATACAAAATAAACATAAAATAAGGTAAATTTGTAATAAAATATATGTATGAATACACATAAAATAATATAAATTTGTATGAAAATATATACAAATACACATAAAATAACATGAATTTGTATAAAGTTTGTTTCAAAATATATACGAATACACACAATAAAATAACGTAAATTTTTATGAAAATGTATATATAAAATACACATAAAATAATTTAAATACGTAGAAAAATATATATACAAAATACACATAAAATAATTTAAATTCGTAAAAAATTAAATACACAAAATTCTAATAAAAGAATGTATATATGTAGGAAAATATATATACAAAAAACAAATAAAATAACTAAAATTTGTATAGAAATATATACAAAAATACACAAAAATAATTTAAATTTGTTTGAAAATAGATATGCAAAATACACATAAAGTTAGGCAAATTTGTATTGAAATACATATACAAAACTCACATAAAATAATGTAAATTTGTATGAAAATATATAAACAAATACATATAAAATAACGTAAATTTGGATAAAATATATATACAAAATATACATTAAATATTTTAAATATGTATAAAAATACATTATATTATATATATTTTTATTGATATTTGCGTTATTTATGTGTATTTTGTATATATTTTCTCATAGAAATTTACATTATTTTATTGGTATTTTGTCTATATATTTTGATACGAATTACATGATTATTTGTGTATTTTTTACATTTTTTTATACGTATTTACATATTATTTAATGTGTATTTTGTTTATATATTTTTATACAAATGTACGTTATTATATGTGTATTTGTATAAGTATTTTGATACAAATTTATATTATTTTATGTATTTTGTATATATATTTCATTTCAAATTTAGCTTATTTTATGAGTATTTTGTATATCTATTTATTTTAATACAAAATCAAATATTTTATGTTTTTTCGTATATATATTTTTATAAAAAATGCATTATTTTATGGGTATTTTGCATCTTAATTTTCATACAAATTTACATTATTTTATTAATATTTTCTGTATTTATTTTGATATGATTTTACATTATTTTATTTGTGTTTTGTATATATTTTTTTATACATATTTACATTATTTAATGTGTTTTTTGTATATATATTTGATACAAATTTACGTTATTTTAAGTCTTTATGTTTATATATTTTCATTCAAATTTACATTATTTTATGTGTATTTTGTATATGTATTTCAATACAAATTTACCTAATTTTATATGTTTTTTGTATATTTATTTTCATACAAGTTTAAATTATTTATGTGTATTTTTGTATATAGTTTTATACAAATTTAGGTTATTTTATGTATTTTGTATATCTATTTTCACAAATACACATTCTTTTCATGATATTTTGTTTATTTATTTTGACACGAATTAACATTATTTAATGTGTATTTTGTATATATATTTTTATACGTATTTACATTATTTCAAGTGTATTTTGTATATATATTTCTATAGAAATCTGTTATTTTATGTGTATTCGTATATATATTTTGAAACAAATTTACATTGTTTTATGTGTATTTTGCATATTTTTTTAATACAAATTTACCTTATTGTATGTGCATTTTGTATATTAATTTTAATACAAATTTGATTAATCTATGTGTATTTTTGTATATGTATTTTTTATAAAAATATGCTTTATTTTATGGGTATTTTGCATCTTTATTTTCATACAAATTTACATTATCTTATTGATATTCTGTGTATTTATTTTGATATGATTTTACATTATTCTATGTGTATTTTGTATATATATTTTATATAAAATGTATTTGTTTTCATTTCATACAAATCTACATTATTTTATGTGTTTTTTGTACATGTATTTAAATACAAATTTCACTAGTTATATGTGTATTTTGTATCTCTATTTTGTATGTATATTTTCATAGAAATTTACTCTATTTTATGAGTATTCGTATATATATTTTGATACAAATTTATATTATTAATGTGTATTTTGCATATCTATTTCAATACAAATTTACTTTATTGTACGTGCATTTTGTATATTTATTTTAATACAAATTTAATTATTTTATATGTATTTTTGTATATATATTTTTATGCAAATATGCGTTATTATATGGATATTTTGCATCTTTATTTTCATACAAATTTACATTATTTTATTGATATTCTCTTTATTTATTTTGATACGATTTAACATTATTCTACGTGTTTTTTGTATATATTTTTTTATATATATATTTACATTATTTAATGTTAATTTTGTATATATTTTTTGTCCAAATTTACATTATTTTATGTGTATTTGTTTATATATTTTTATACATATTTACACTATTTTATGTGTTTTTTGTATATATATTTTTCTACGTATTTAAATTATTTTATGTGCATTTTGTATATACATTTTCATAAAAAAATTACGTTATTTTATTGTGTGTATAATACAAATTTTATACAAATTCATGTTATTTAATGTGTATTTGTATATATATTTTCATACAAATTTATATTATTTTATGTGTATTTTTTCTTATATTTCATTACAAATTTACCTTATTTTATGTTTATTTTGTATATTTATTTCATTCAATTTTAAATTATTTTATGTGTATATTTGTATTTGTATTTAGGTTATTTTATGTGCATTTTGTATATATATTTTCATCTAAAATTACATTATTTTATTGGTATTTCTTAATTTAATTCGATACGAATTTAGATTATTTCATAGGTATTTTGTATACATATTTTTATACTCATTTACATTATCTAAAGTGTGTTTTGTATATATATTTTTATGCAAATTTATCTAATGCTCACTTTTGTACATATATTTATATAGAAATTTGCGTTATTTTATGTATATATTTTATATAAATTTACGTTATTTTATGTGCATTTTGTATATTTATATTTATACAAATACACATTCTTTTATTGGTATATTGTTTATTTACATTTATACGAATTTACATTATTTTATGTGTATTTTGTATACATTTTTTTATACGTATTTACTTAATTTTATGTGTATTTTGTATATGTATTTTTATAGAAATCTACGTTATTTTATGTGTATTCGTATATATATTTTGAAACAAATTTACAATTTTTTATATGTATTTTCCGTATCTATTTCAATACAAATTTACCTTATTGTATGTGCATTTTGTATATCTATTTTAATACAAGTTCAAATATTTTATGTGTATTTTGGTATCAATAATTTTTTAAAAAAATGCGTTATTTTAGTGGTATTTTGCATCTTAATTTTCATTTTATATTTACTTTGTATATATATTTTTATACGCTCTTACATTATTTAAAATTTATTTTGAATATAATTTTTTATACAAATTCATGGTATTTTATGTGTATTTGTATATATATTTTCATATAAATTTACATTATTGTATGTGTATTTTGTACATATATTTTATTACAAATCTACCTTATTTTATGTTTATTTTGTATGTGTATTTTGTATATTTATATTTATCCAAATACACATTCTTTTATTGGTATTTTGTTTATTTAATGAGTATTTTTTAGATATATTTTATACAAATTTATGTTAATTTAAGTGAATTTCTTTATATATTTTCTTTCAAATTTACATTATTTTATGTGTATTTTGTATATGTATTTCTTTACAAATTTACCTAATTTTATGTGTATTTTGTATATTTATTTTCATAGAAATTTAACTTATTTTTGTGCATTTTTATATATAGTTTTATACAAATTTACGTTATTTTAAGTGTATTTTGTATATGTATTTTCATACAAATACACATTCTTTTATTGATATTTTAATTATTTATTTTGACACGAATTTACATTATTTAATGTGTATTTAGTATATATATTTTTATACGTATTTACAACATTTCATGTATATTTTGTATATATATTTCTATAGAAATCTACGTTATTTTATGTGTATTCGTATATATATTTTGAAACAAATCTACATTATTTTATGTGTATTTTGTATATATATTTCATTATAAATTTGCCTTATTTTAAGTTTATTTTTATATCTATTTTCATTCAAATTCAAATCATTTTATGTGTGTATATTTATTTGTATTTACGTTATTTTATGTGTATTTTCTATATATATTTTCATTCAAAATTACATTATTTTGTCGGTATTTTGTTCATTTATTTCGATACGAATTTAGATTATTTCATGTGTATTTTCTATACATATACATATAGAGTAGATTTCTATGAAAATATATATTCAAAATACATACAAAATTAGGTAAATAAGTATAAAAATATATATATCAAATACACCTAAAAAATGAAAATTCGTATCTAAATAAATAAATAAAGTTCCGATAAAAGAACGTAGGAAAATAAATATACAAAATACACATAAAATTACGAAAATTTGAATAAAAATATATACAAAAATACACAAAATTAATTTCAATTTGTATGAAAATAGATATACAAAATACACATATAATTAGTTAAATTTGTATTTAAATACATGTATAAAATTCACATAAAATAATGTAAATTTGTATGAAATGAAAACAAATTCACATAAAATAACGTACATTGGTATAAAATAGATATACAAAATATACATAGAATAATATAAAATCGTATCAAAATAAATACACGGAATATCAATAAAATAAAGTAATTTTGTATGAAAATAAAGATGCAAAATACCCATAAAATAAAGCATATTTTTATATAAATACATATACAAAAATACACATAGAATAGCTAAATTTTTATTAAAATTAATATACAAAATGCACGTACAATAAGGTAAATTTGTATTGAAAAAATATGCAAAATGCACATAAAACAATGTATATTTGTTTCAAAATATATATACGAATACACATTAAATAACGTATATTTCTATAGAAATATATATACAAAAAACACATGAAATGAGGTAAATGCGTATAAAAATATATATACACAATACACATTAAATAATGTAAATTCGCATCAAAATAAATAAACAAAATATCAATAAAAGAATGTGTATTTGTATGAAAATAGATATACAAAATACATAAAATATTGTAAATTTGAATAAAACTCTATACAAAAATACACAAAAAATAATTTAAATTTGTATAAAATATATATACAAAATACACATGAAATTAGGTAAATTTCTATTGAAATACATATACAAAATACATATAAAATAATGTAAATTTGAATAAAAATATATAAACAAATACACTTAAAATAACGAAAATTTGTATGAAATATATATAGAAAATACACATTAAATAATGTAAATATATATAAAAAAATATATACAAAACACAAATAGAATAATGTAAAATAGTATCAAAATAAATACACAGAATATTAATAAAATAATGTAAATTTGTATGAAAATAAAGATGCAAAATACCCATAAAACAACGCATTTTTTATGAAAATATATATACCAAAATGCACATAAAATATTTAAATTTGTATTACAATAAATATACAAAATGCACATGCAATAAGGTAAATTTGTATTAAAATAGATATGCTAAATACATATAAAACAATGTAAATTTGTTTCAAAATATACATACGAATACTCATAAAATAACGTAAATTTCTATAAAATATATATACAAAATACACATAAAATTAAGTAAATACGTATAAGAAAATGTATACAAAATACACATAAAATAATGTAAATTCATATCAAAATAAATAAACAAAATACCAATAAAAGAATGTTAACTTGTATAAATATAAATATACAAAATACACATAGAATAACGTAAAATTGTATTAAACTATATACAAAAATAAACAAAAATAATTAAATTTGTATGAAAATAGATATACAAAAGACACATAAAAAAGCTAAATTTCAATTGAAATAAATATAGAAAATACATAAAATAATGTAAATTTGAATCAAAATATATATTCAATTACACATATAATAACGTAAATTTGTATAAAAATATATAAACAAAATACACATTTAATAATGTAAATACGTATAAAAGATATGTACGTAATGTAAAAATTTATATAATTAAAGATGCAAATTACCCACAAAATATCTTATATTTAAAAAATATATATATACAAAAATACACATAAAATAATTAAATTTGTATTAAAATAAATATACAAAATATACATACAATAAGGTAGATTTTTATTGAAATAGATATGCAAAAAATACATAAAATAATGAAAATTTTTATGAAAATATATACGAATACACACAATAAAATTACGTAAATTTTTATAAAAAATATATATACAAAATACACATAAAATAATGTAAATACATAGAAAAATATATATACAAAATACACATAAAATAATATAAATTCGTATCAAAATAAATAAACAAAATTTCCTCTAAAAGAATGTATATGTGTAGGAAAATATATATATAAAATACAAATAAAAAAAAAATTGTATAAAAATAATACAAAAATACACAAAAATAATTTAAATTTGTTTGAAAATAGATATGCAAAATACAAATGAAATTAGGCAAATTTTTATTTAAATACATATACAAAATACACATAAAATAATGTAAATTTGTATGAAAATATATAAACAAATACACATAAGATAACGTAAATTTCCACAAAATATATGTACAAAATATACATTAAATAATGTAAATATGTCTAAAAATATATATACAAAATACACAGAATAACGTAAAATCGTATCAAAATAAATAAACAGACAATCAATAAAATAATGTAAATTTGTATGAAAATAAAGATGCAAAATACCCATATAATAACGCATATTTGTTTAAAAATATATATACAAAAATACACATAAAATAATTAAATTTGCATCAAAATAAATATACAAAAGGCACATACAATAAAGAAAATGTGTATTGAAATAGATATGCGAAATACACATAAATAATGTAAATTTGTATCAAAATATATATACGAATACACATAAAATAGAGTAAATTTCTATGAAAATATATATTCAAAATACATATAAAATTATGTAAATAAGTATAAAAATATATATATCAAATACACCTAAAATAATAAAAACTCGTATCAAAATAAATAAACAGAATTCCGATAAAAGAACGTATATTTGTAGGAAAATAAATATACAAAATTCACATAAAATTACGAAAATTTGATATACTAAATATATACTAAAATACACAAAAAATAATTTCAATTTGTATGAAAATAGATATACATAATACACATATAATTAGTTAAATTTGTATTTAAATACATGTACAAAATACACATAAAATAATGTAAATTTGTATGAAATGAAAACAAATTCACATAAAATAACGTTCATTTGTATGAAATATATATACAAAATATACATAGAATAATGTAAAATCGTATCAAAATAAATACACAGAATATCAATAAAATAATGTAAATTTGTATGAAAATAAAGATGCAAAATACCCATAAAATAAAGCATTTTTTTTATGAAAATACATATACAAAAATACACATAGAATAATTAAATTTGTATTAAAATTAATATACAAAATGCAAGTACAATAAGGTAAATTTATATTGAAAAAATATGCAAAATGCACATAAAACAATGTATATATGTTTCAAAATATATATACGAATACACATAAAATAACATATATTTCTATAGAAATATATATACAAAATACACATGAAATGACGTAAATACGTATAAAAATATATATACACAAAACACATTAAATAATGTGAATTCGCGTCAAAATAAATAAACAAAATATCAATAAAAAATGTGTATTTGTATGAAAATAGATATACAAAATACACATAAAAGATTTTAAATTTATATAAAACTCTTTTTATAAAAATATATATAACAAAATAATAAAATTTTAAAATTTGTATTACAATAAATATACAAAATGCACATACAATAAGGTAGATTGATATTGAAATAGATATGCTAAATACATATAAAACAATGTAAATTTGCTTCAAAATATATATACCAATACACATAAAATAACGTAGATTACTATAAAAATATATATACAAAATACACATTAAATGAAGTAAATACGTATAAGAAAATGTATACAAAGTACACATAAAATAATTAAATTTGTATTAAAATAAATATACAAAATACACATACAATAAGGTAAATCTATATTGAAATAGATATGCAAAATAAACATAAAATAATGTAAATTTGTAGCAAATCATATACGAATACACACAATAAAATAACGTAAATTTTTATGAAAATGTATAAAAAAAATACACATAAAATAATGTAAATACGTAGAAAAATATATATACAAAATACACATAAAATTATGTAAATTCTTTTGAAAATAAATGAACAAAATACCACTAAAAGAATGTATATTTGTAGGAAAATATAAATACAAAATACAAATAAAATAACTAAAATTTATAAAAATATATAAAACTTACATACAATTAATTTAAATTTGTTTGAAAATAGATATGCAAAATACACATAAAATTAGGCAAATCTGTATTGAAATACATATACAAATTACACATAAAATATTGTAAATTTGTATGAAAATATATAAACAAATACACATAAAATAGCGTAAATTTATATAAAATATATATACAAAATATACATTAAATAATGTAAATGTGTATAAAAATATATATACAAAATACACATAGAATAATGTAAAATCGTATCAAAATAAGTAACAGAATATCAATAAAATAATGTAAATTTGTATGAAAATAAAGATGGAAAATACACAAATAATAACGCATATTTTTACAAAAATACTCATAAAATAATTAAATTTGTTTTAAAATAAATATACAAAATACACATACAATATGGTTAATTTGTTTTGAAATATATATGCAAAATAAACATAAATAATGTAAATTTGTATCAAAATATATATACGAATACCCATAAAATAGAGTAAATCTCTATGAAAATATATATTCAAAACACAAATAAAATTATATAAATAAGTATAAAAGTATACATATCAAATACACCTAAAATAATGTAAATTCGTATAAAAATAAATAAACAAAATTACGATAAAAGATGCAAGATACACATTAAATAATGTAAACATTTAAAAAAAAATATTTACAAAAAAAAAATTGAATAATGTGAAATCGTATCAAAATAAATACACCGAATATTAATAAAATAATGTAAATTTGTATGAAAATAAAGATGCAAAATTCCCAAAAATTATCGCATTTTTTATAAAAATATATATACCAAAATACACATAAAATATTTAAATTTGTATTGAAATAAATATACAAAATGCATATACAGTAAGGTAAATTTGTATTGAAAGAGATATTCAAAAATACATATAAAACAATGTAAATTTGTTTCAAAATATATATACGAATACACATAAAATAAAGTAGATTTCTATAGAAATATATATACAAAATACATATGAAATTATGTAAATACGTATAAAAATATATATACAAAATACATATCAAATAATGTAAATTCGTGTCAAAATAATTAAACAAAATATCATGAAAAGAATGTGTATTTGTATGCAAATAGATAATAGATAATAAATTTGTATAAAATATATATGCAAGATACACATTAAATAATGTAAATATGTATAAAAAAGTATATACAAAAAACAAATAGAATAATGTAAAATCGTATCAAAATAAATACACCGAATATTAATAAAATAATGTAAATTTGTATGAAAATAAAGATGCAAAATTCCCATAAAATAGCGCATTTCTTATAAAAATATATATACCAAAATACACATAATATATTTAAATTTGTATTGAAATAAATATACAAAATGCACATACAATAAGGTAAATTTGTATTGAAAGAGATATGCAAAAATACATTTAAAACAATGTAAATTTGTTTCAAAATATATATACGAATACAAATAAAAAAACGTAGATTTCTATAAAAATATATATACAAAATACACATAAAATTAAATAAATACGTATAAAAAAAATGTATACAAAATACACATAAAATAATGTAAATTCGAATTAAAATAAATAAACAAAATACTAATAAAAGAATGTGTATTTGGATAAATATAAATATACTAAATACACATACAAAATAAACATAAAATAAGGTAGATTTGTAATAAAATATATGTACAAAAAACTCATAAAATAATGTAAATTTATATGAAAATATATATACAAATACACATAAAATACCATGAATCTGTATAAAAATATATATTCAAAATAAATATTAAATAATGTAAAAGCGTATAAAAATATATATACAAAGTACATATAAAATGAAAATTAAGATGCAAAATACCTATAAAATAACGCATTTTTTATAAAATTATTGATACCAAAATACACATAAAATATTTGAACTTGTATTAAAATAAATATACAAAATGCACATACAATAAGGTAAATTTGTATTGAAATAGATATGCAAAATACTTATAAAATAATGTAAATTTGTTTCAAAATATATATACGAATACACATAAAATAACGTAGATTTCTATAAAATTACATATACAAAATACACATAAAATTAAGTAAATACGTATAAAAATATGTATACAAAATACACATAAAATAATGTAAATTCGTATAAATGTAAATAAACAATATACCAATAAAAGAATGTGTATTTGTAAAAATATAAATATACAAAATGCACATAAAATAACGTAAATTTATATAAACTATATACAAAAAATAACGCAAATTTCTAAAAAAATAAATGTACAAAAATGAACTTTAAATAAATTTGCATAAAAATATATATACAAAACACACATTAGATAATGTAAATGAGTATAAAAATATGTATACAAAATACCTATGAAACAATGTAAATTCGTATCGAATTAAATTAAGAAATACCAATAAAATAATGTAATTTTGGATGAAAATATATATACAAAATACACATAAAATAACCTAAATACAAATACAAATATACACATAAAATAATTTAAAATTGAATTAAATAAATATACAAAATAAACATAAAATAAGGTAAATTTGTAATGAAATACATGAAAAAATACACATAAAATAATAAAAATTTGTATGAAAATATATATACAAATACACATTAAATAGCATGAATTTGTATAAAATTTGTATCAAAATATATACTTATACACACAATAAAATAACGTAATTTTTTTATGAAAATGTATATACAAAATACACATAAAATAATTTAAATACGTAGAAAAATATATATATAAAAAACATATAAAATAATGTAAATATGTATGAAAATATATAAACAAATACTCATAAAATAATGTAAATTTGGATAAAATATATATCATAAAATAATGTAAATTCGTAACAAAATAAATAAACAAAATACCAATAAAAGAATGTGTATTTGTATGAATATAAATATACAAAATACACATAAAATAACGTAAATTTATATAAAACTATATACAAAAATACACAGAAGTAATTAAATTTGTATGAAAATATATACAAAATACACACGAAATAAGCTAAATTTGAATTGAAATATATATACAAAATACATGAAATAAAGTAAATTTGTATCAAAATATTTATACAAATACACATATAATAACGTAAATTTGTATGAAAATATATAAACAAAATACACATTAAATAATGTAAATACGTATAAAAAAATATGTACAAAATACATATAAGAACATAAGAACATAAGAACGCAGGAGTCTGCAAGGTATAATCATGTAATTCGTATCAAAATAAATAAACAAAATACCAATAAAATAATATAAATTTGTTTGAGTAAACGTGTATGTTGCATATTTTTTCAATACAAATTTACCTTATTATATACGCATTTTGTATATTAATTTTAATACAAATTTAATTATTCGATGTGTATTTTTGTATCTGTATTTTTATAAACTTATTCTTTATTTTTTGGGTATTTTGCATCTTTATTTTCATACAAATTTACATTATTTTATTGATATTCTGCTCATTCATTTTGATAGGAATTGACATTATTCTATGTGTATTTTGTATATATTTTTCATACAAATTTACGTTATTTTATGTGTATTTGTTTATATATTTTGACACAAATTTACAATATTTTATGGGTATTTTGTATATACATTTCAAAAGAAACTTACCTAGTTTTACGTGTATTTTGTATATCTATTTTCATACAAACTCAAATTATTTCTATGTATTTTCGTATATATTTTAATACAAATTTTAGTTATGTTATCTGTATTTTGTAAATTTATTTTCATTCAAATATATATTATTTTACTGGTGCTTTGTTGATTTATATTGATACGAATTTACATTATTTTATATGTACTTTGTATATATATTTTTATACGCTTTTCCATTATTTAATATTTATTTTGAATATATATTTTTATACAAATTCATGGTATTTTATGTGTATTTCTATATATATTTTCATATAAATTTACATTATTTTATGTGTATTTTGTACATATATTTTATTACAAATCTACCTTATTTTATGTTTATTTTGTATGTGTATTTTGTATATTTATATTTATCCAAATACACATTCTTTTATTGGTATTTTGTTTATTTATTTTAATTCGAATTTACGTTCTTTTATCGGAATTTTATTTATTTATTTTGATACGAATTTTCATTTTTCTTAGGTGTATTTGATATATATATTTTTATACTTATTTACATAATATTATATGTATTTTGAATATATATTTTCATAGAAATTTACTCTATATGTATATGTATAGAAAATACACATGAAATAATCTAAATTCGTATCGAAATAAATGAACAAAATACCGATAAAATAATGTAATTTTGAATGAAAATATATATAGAAAATACACATAAAATAACGTAAATACAAATGAATATATACACATCAAATGATTTGAATTTGAATGAAAATAGATATAAAAATAAACTTAAAATAAGGCAAATTTATAATGAAATATATATACAAAATACACATCAAATAATGTAGATTTGTTTCAAAATATATATACGAATACACATAAAATGACGTAGATTTCTATAGAAATATATATACAAAATACACATGAAATGTTGTAAATACGTATAAAAATATATATACAAAATACACATTAAATAATGTAAATTCGTGTCAAAATAAATAACTAAAATATCAATAAAAGAATGTGTATTTGTATTAAAATAAATATACAAAATACACATACAATAAGGTAAATCTGTTTTGAAATAGATATGCAAAATACATATAAAACAATGTAAATTTGTTTCAAAATATATATACGAATACACATAAAATAACGTAGATTTCTATAAAAATATATATACAAAATACACATAAAATGAAGTAAATACGTATAAGAAAATGTATACAAAATACACATAAAATAATGTAAATTCGTATCAAAATAAATAAACAAAATACCAATAAAAGAATGTGTATTTGTATAAATATAAATATACAAAATACACATAAAATAACGTAAATTTGTATAAAACTATATACAAAAATACACAGAAGTTATTAAATTCGTATGAAAATAGATATACAAAATACAGATAAAATAAGCTAAATTTGAATTGAAATGTATATAGAAAATACATAAAATAATGTAAATTTGTATCAAAATATTTATAAAAATACATATAATAACGTAAATTTGTTTTAAAAAAATATAAACAAAATACACATTAAGTAATGTAAATACGTATAAAAAATATGTACAAAATAAACATATAATCAAGTAATTCGTATCAAAGTAAATAAACAAAATATCAATAAAATAATATAAATTTGTATGAGAAAACAGATACAAATACATATAAAATAACGCTAATTTCCATAAAAATATATGTCCAAAAATGAACGTAAAATAAAGTAACTTTGGATAAAAATATATATACAAAACACACATTAAATAATGTAAATGCGTACATAAAATAACCTAAATTTGTATAAAACAATATACAAAAATACACAAAAATAATTTAAATTTTTATAAAAACAAATATACAAAATACACATAAAATTAGGTTAATTTGTATTGAAATACATATACAAAATACATATAAAATAATGTAAATTTGAAAGAAAATATATAAACAAATACACATATAATAACGTAAATTTGTATGAAATATATAATCAAAATACACATTAAATAATGTAAATATGTATAAAAAAATATATACAAAACACAAATAGAATAATGTAAAATCGTATCAAAATATATACACACAATATTAATAAAATAATGTAAATTTGTATGAAAATTAAGATGCAAAATACTTATAAAATAACGCATTTTTTTATAAAAATATTGATACCAAAATACACATAAAATATTTGAATTTGTATTAAAATAAATATACAAAATGCACATACAATAAGGTAAATTTGTATTGAAATAGATATGCAAAATACATATAAAATAATGTAAATTTGTTTCAAAATATATATACGAATACACATAAAATAACGTAGATTTCTATAAAAATACATATACAAAATACACATATTATTAAGTAAATACGTATAAAAAAATATATACAAAATACACATAAAATAATGTAAATTCGTATAAATGTAAATAAACAATATACCAATAAAAGAATGTGTATTTGTAAAATACACGTAAAATAACGTTGATTTCTATAAAAATAGATACACATAAAATGAAGTAAATACGAATAAAAAAATGAATACAAAAAATACATAAAAATCGTATCAAAATAAATAAACAAAATACCAGTAAAATAATTAGTATTTTTATAAATATAAATATACAAAATACACATAAAATATCGTAAATTTGTATAAAACTATATATAAAAATACACAGAAGTAATTAAATTTGTATGAAAATATATATACAAAATACAGCTAAAATTAGCTAAATTTGATTTGAAATGTACATACAAAATACATAAAATAATGTAAATCTGTATCAAAATATTTATACAAATACATATAATAACGTAGATTTGTTTAAAAATATATAAACAAAATACACATTAAGTAATGTAAATACGTATAAAAAATATGTACAAAATACACATATAATCATGTAATTCGTATCAAAATAAATAAACAATAAAATAATGTAAATTTGTATGAGAAAACATATACAAATAACGCAGATTTCTATAAAAATATATGTACAAAAATGCACATAAAATAAAGTAAATTTGCAAAAAAATATATATACAAAACACACACTAAATAATGTAAATGCGTACATAAAATAACCTAAATTTGTAGAAAACTATATACAAAAATACACAAAAATAATTTAAATTTGTTTGAAAAAAAATATATAAAATACACATAAAATTAGGTAAATTTGTATTGAAATACATTTACAAAATACACATCAAATAATGTAAATTTGAATGAAAATATATAAACAAATACACTTAAAATAACGTAAATTTGTATAAAATATATATGCAAGATACACATTAAATAATGTAAATGTGTATAAAAGATATATATACAAAAAACAAATAGAATAATGTAAAATCGTATCAAAATAAATACACAGAATATCAATAAAATATTGTAAATTTGTATGAAAATAAAGATGCAAAATTCCCAAAAATTATCGCATTTTTTATAAAAATATATTTACCAAAATACACATAAAATATTTAAATTTGTATTGAAATAAATATACAAAATGCATATACAGTAAGGTAAATTTGTATTGAAAGAGATATTCAAAAATACATATAAAACAATGTAAATTTGTTTCAAAATATATATACGAATACACATAAAATAAAGTAGATTTCTATAGAAATATATATACAAAATACATATGAAATTATGTAAATACGTATAAAAATATATATACAAAATACATATCAAATAATGTAAATTCGTGTCAAAATAAATAAACAAAATATCATGAAAAGAATGTGTATCTGTATGAAAATAGATAATAGATAATAAATTTGTATAAAATATATATGCAAGATACACATTAAATAATGTAAATATGTATAAAAAAGTATATACAAAAAACAAATAGAATAATGTAACATCGTATCAAAATAAATACACCGAATATTAACAAAATAATGTAAATTTGTATGAAAATAAAGATGCAAAATTCCCATAAAATAGCGCATTTCTTATAAAAATATATATACCAAAATACACATAAAATATTTAAATTTGCATTGAAATAAATATACAAAATGCACATACAATAAGGTAAATTTGTATTGAAAGAGATATGCAAAAATACATATAAAATAATGTAAATTTGTTATAAAATATATATACGAATACAAATAAAAAAACGTAGATTTCTATAAAAATATATATACAAAATACACATAAAATTAATTAAATACGTATAAAAAAATGTATACAAAATACACATAAAATAATGTAATTTCGAATTAAAATCAATGTAAATTTGAATGAAAATATAAAAACAAATACACTTAAAATAACGTAAATTTATATAAAATATATATGCAAGATACACATTAAATAATGTAAATGTGTATAAAAAAATATATACAAAAAACAAATAGAATAATGTAAAATCGTATCAAAATAAATACACAGAATATCAATAAAATAATGTAAATTTGTATGAAAATAAAGATGCAAAATTCCCCAAAATTTTCGCATTTTTTATAAAAATATATATACCAAAATACACATAAAATATTTATATTTGTATTGAAATAAATATATAAAATGCATATACAGTAAGGTAAATTTGTATTAAAAGAGATATTCAAAAATACATATAAAACAATGTAAATTTGTTTCAAAATATATATACGAATACACATAAAATAAAGTAGATTTCTATAGAAATATATATACAAAATACATATGAAATTATGTAAATACGTATAAAAATATATATACAAAATACATATCAAATAATGTAAATTCGTGTCAAAAAAAATAAACAAAATATCATGTAAAGAATGTGTATTTGTATAAAAATAGATAATAGATAATAAATTTGTATAAAATATATATGCAAGATACTCATTAAATAATGTAAATATGTATAAAAAAGTATATACAAAAAACAAATAGAATAATGTAAATTCGTATCAAAATACATACACCGAATATTAATAAAATAATGTAAATTTGTATGAAAATAAAGATGCAAAATTCCCATAAAATAGCGCATTTCTTATAAAAATATATATACCAAAATACACATAAAATATTTAAATTTGTATTCAAATAAATATACAAAATGCACATACAATAAGGTAAATTTGTATTGAAAGAGATATGCAAAAATACATATAAAACAATGTAAATTTGTTTCAAAATATATATACGAATATAAATAAAAAAACGTATATTTCTTTAAAAATATATATAAAAAATACAATTATAATTATGTAAATACTTATAAAAAATGTATACAAAATACACATAAAATAATGTAAATTCGATTTAAAATAAATAAACAAAATACCAATAAAAAAATGTGTATTTGGATAAATATAAATATACAAAATACATATACAAAATAAACATAAAATAAGGTAGATTTGTAATAAAATATATGTACAAAATACACATAAAATAATGTAAATTTATATGAAAATATATATACAAATACACATAAAATACCATGAATTTGTATAAAAATTTATATTCAAAATAAATATTAAATAATGTAAAAGCGTATAAAAATATATATACAAAGTACATATAAAATAATGTAAATTCGTATCAATATAAATCAACAAAACACCAATAAAATAATATATATATATGAATGAAAATAAATTTACAAAATACACATAACATAACTAAAATTTGTATTAAAATATATACAAAAATACATAGAAATAATTTGAGTTTGTATGAAAATAGATATACAAAATACACATAAAACTAGGTAAATTTCTTTTGAAATATAGATACAAAATAGCCATAAAATATTGTAAATTTGTGTCAAAATATATAAACAAATACACATAAAATAACGTAAATTTGTATGAAAAATATATACAAAATACACATAGAATAATGTCAATTCGTATCAAAATGAATGAGCAGAATATCAATAAAATAATGTATATTTGTATGAAAATAAAGATGCAAAATACCCAAAAAATAAAGCATATGTTTATAAAAATACAGATACAAAAATACACATCGAATAATTAAATTTGTATTAAAATTAACATACAAAATGCGTATATAATAAGGTAAATTTGTATTGAAAAAATATGCAACATACACGTTTACTCATACAAATTTATATTATTTTATTGGTATTTTGTTTATTTATTTTGATACGAATTACATTATTATATGTGTATTTTCTACATATTTTTAAACATAAAATAACGTAAATTTGTATGAAAAATATATACAAAATACACATAGAATAATGTCAATTCCTATCAAAATGAATGAGCAGAAAATCAATAAAATAATGTAAATTTGTATGAAAATAAAGATGAAAATACCCAAAAATTAAGCATATGTTTATAAAAATACAGATACAAAAATACACATCGAATAATTAAATTTGTATAAAAATTAATATACAAAATGCGTATATAATAAGGTAAATTTGTATAGAAAAAATATGCAACATACACGTTTACTCATACAAATTTATATTATTTTATTGGTATTTTGTTTATTTATTTTGATACGTATTACATGATTATATGTGTATTTTGTACATATTTTTTTTATACGTATTTACATTATTTAATGTGTATTTTGTTTATATATTTTGATACAAATTTACGTTATTATATGTGTATTTGTATAAATATTTTGATACAAATTTACTTTATTTCATGTATTTTGTATATATATTTCAATTCAAATTTAGCTTATTTCGTGTGTATTTTGTATATATTTTCATACAAATTTAATTACTTCTGTGTATTTTTGTATATAGTTTTATATAAATTTACGTTATTTAATGTGTATTTTGTATATTTATATTCATACAAATACACATTCTTTTATTGCTATTTTGTTTATTTATTTTGATACGAATTTACATTATTTTATGTGTATTTTGTATACATTTTTTTATACGTATTTACTTAATTTTATGTGTATTTTCTATATATATTTTTATAGAAATCTACGTTATTTTATGTGTATTCGTATAAATATTTTGAAACAAATTTACATTGTTTTATATGTATTTTGCATATCTATTTCAATACAAATTTACCTTATTGTATGTGTTTTTTGTATATTTATTTTAATGCAAATTTAATTTTTTGATGTGTATTTTGGTATATATATTTTTATAAATAAAAAAATGCGTTATTTTATGGGTATTTTGCTTCTTTATTTTCATACAAATTTACATTATTTTATTAATATTCTGTGTATTTATTTTGATACGATTTTACATTATTCTATTTGTGTTTTGTACATGTTTTTTTATACAAATTTACGTTAAGTGTATTTGTTTATGTATTTTCATTCAAATTTACATTATTTTATGTGTATTTTGTGTATGTATTTCAATACAAATTTACCTAATTTTATGTGTATTTTGTATATTTATTTTCATACAAATTTAAAATATTTTTGTGTATTTTTGTATATAGTTTGATAAAAATTTAGGTTATTTTATGTGTGTTTTGTATATTTATTTTCATACAAATACACATTCTTTTACTGACATTTTGTTTATTTATTTTGACGCGAATTTACATTATTTAATGTGTATTTTGTATATATATTTTTATACGTATTTACATCATTACATGTGTATTTTGTATAGTTTTAAACAAATTTATATTATTAAATGTGTATTTTGTATATATATATTTATACAAATACACATTCTTTTATTGGTATTTTTTTATTTATTTTGATACTAATTTACATTATTTTATGTGTATTTTGTATACATTTTTTATACGTATTTACTTAATTTTATGTGTATTTTGTATATATATTTTTATAGAAATCTACCTTATTTCATGTGTATTCGCATATATATTTTGAAACAAATTTACATTGTTTATATGTATTTTGCATATCTATTTTTGTGTATTCTGTATTTATTTTTGTTATACATAGAATAATGTAAAATCGTATCAAAATAAGTACACAGAATATCAATAAAATAATTTAAATTTGTATGAAAATAAAGATGCAAAATACCCATAAGATAAAGCATATTTTTTTTTTAAATACATATACAAAAATACACATAGAATAATTAAATTTGTATTAAAATTCATATACAAAATTCACACATACAATAAGGTAAATTTGTATTGAAAAAAAAAGCAAAATACAAATAAAACAGTGTAAATTTGTTTCAAAATATATATACGAATACACATAAAATAACGTAGATTTCTATAGAAATATATATACAAAATACACATGAAATTATGTAAATACGTATAAAAATATATATATAAAATACATATTAAGTAATGTAAATTCGTGACAAAATAAATAAACAAAATATCATGAAAAGAATGTGTATTTGTATGAAAATAAATAATAGATAATAAATTTGTATGTAATATATATGCAAGATACATTTAAATAATGTAAATATGTATAAAAATATATATATATATATATATAGAAAAAACAAATAGAATAATGTAAAATCGTATCAAAATAAATACACCGAATATTAATAAAATAATGCAAATTTGTATGAAAATAAAGATGCAAAATTCCCATCAAATAGCGCATTTCTTATAAAAATATATATACCAAAATACACATAAAATATTTAAATTTGTATTGAAATAAATATACAAAATGCACATACAATAAGGTAAACTTGTATTGAAAGAGATATGCAAAAATACATATAAAACAATGTAAATTTGTTTCAAAATATATATACGAATAGACATAAAATAACGTAGATTTCTATAAAAATATATATACAAAATACACATAAAATTAAGTAAATACGTATAAAAAAATGTAAACAAAATACACATAAAATAATATAAATTCGATACAAAATAAATAAACAAAATACCAATAAAAGAATGTATATCTATTTATTCTAAAACAAAATCTAATATTTTGTGTTTTTTCGTTTATATATTTTTATAAAAAATGTGTTATTTTATGGGAATTTTGCATCTTAATTTTCATACAAGTTTACATTATTTTATTAATATTTTCAGTATTTATTTTGATACGATTTTACATTATTTTATTTATATTTTGTATATATTTTTTATACATATTTACATTATTTAATGTGTTTTTTGTATATATATTTGATACAGATTTACGTTATTTTAAGTTATTTTATGTGTATTTGTTTATATATTTTGACACAAATTTACAATATTTTTATGGGTATTTTGTATATATATTTCAAAAGAAATTTACCTAGTTTTATATGTATTTTGAATATCTATTTTCATACAAACTCAAATTATTTTTTTTGTATTTTTGTATATATTTCAATACAAATTTTAGTTATGTTATGTGTATTTTGTAAATCTATTTTCATTCAAATATATATTATTTTATTGGTATTTTGTTGATTTATATTGATACGAATTTACATTATTTTATATGTACTTTGTATATATATTTTTATACGCATTTACATTATTTAATATTTATTTTGAATATATAATCTTATACAAATTCATGGTATTTTATGTGTATTTTGTACATATATCTCATTACAAATTTACCTTATTTTATGTTTATTTTGTATGTGTATTTTGTACATTTATATTTATACAAATACACATTCTTTTATTGGTATTTTGTTTATTTATTTTGTTTCGAGTTTACATTATTTTATGTGTATTTTGTTTACATTTTTTTTATACGTATTTAGTTAATTTTATGTATTTTCTATATATATTTTTATTGAAATCTACGTTATTTTATGTGTATTCGTATATATATTTTGAAACAAATTTACATTGTTTTATATGTATTTTTGCATATCTCTTTCAATACAAGTTTACCTTATTGTATGTGCATTTTGTATATTTATTTCAATACAAATTTAAATATTTTATGTGTATACATGTACAAAAAATACATAAAATAATGTAGATTTGTATGAAATGAAAACAAATACATTTTATATAAAATATATATACAAAATACACATAGAATAATGTAAAATCATATTAAAATAAATACACAGAATATCAATAAAATAATGTAAATTTGTATGAAAATAAAGATGCAAAATACCCATAAAATAAAGCATATTTTTATAAAAATACATATACAAAAATACACATAGATTAATCAAATTTGTATTAAAATTAATATACAAAATGCACATACAATAAGGTAAATTTGTATTGAAAAAATATGCAAAAAACACATAAAACAATGTAAATTTCTTTCAAAATATATATATACGAATACACATAAAATAACGCAGATTTCTATAGAAATATATATACAACATTCACTTGAAATAATGTAAATACGTATAAAAATATATTTACAAAATACACATTAAATAATGTTAATTCGTGTCAAAATAAATAAACAAAATATCATGAAAAGAATGTGTACTTGTAAGAAAATAGATATACAAAATACACATAAAATAACCTAAATTTGTATAAAACCATATACAAAAATACACAAAAATAATTTAAACTTGTATGAAAATAAATATACAAAAAACATATAAAAATAGGTAAATTTGTATTGAAATACATATACAAAATACACATAAAATAATGTAAATTTGAATGAAAATATATAACATATAGACTTAAAATAACGTAAATTTGTATAAAATATATATACAAAAAAAAACATTAAATAATGTAAATATGTATAAAAAAATATATACAAAACATAAATAAAATAATGTAAAATCGTATCAAAATAAATACAGAGAATATTAATAAACTAATGTATATTTGTATGAAAATTAAGATGCAAAATATCCATAAAATAACGCATTTTTTATAAAAATATATATACGAAAAAACATAAAATATTTGATTTTGTATTAAAATAAATAGATATACAAAATACACATAGAATAAAGTAAAATCGTATCAAAATAAATACACAGAATAACAATAAAATAATGTAATTTTGTATGAAAATAAAGATGCAAAATACCCATAAAATAATGCATATTTATTTAAAAATACATATACAAAAATACACATAGAATAATTAAATTTGTATTAAAATTAATATACAAAATGCACGTACAATAAGGTAAATTTGTATTGAAAAAATATACAAAATGCACATTAAAGCGTAAATTTGTTTAAAAATCTATATACGAATACACATAAAATAACGTAGATTTCTATAGAAATATATATACAAAATACACATGAAATGATGTAAATACGTATAAAAATATATATATACAAAATACACATTAAATAATTTAAATTCTCGTAAAAATAAATAAACAAAATATCAATAAAAGAATGTGTATTTGTATGAAAATAGATATACAAAATACTCATAAAATAACCTAAGTTTGTATAAAACTATATACAAAATGCACAAAGAAATTTAAATTTGTATGGAAATAGATATACAAAATACAGATAAAATTAGGTAAATTTGGATTCAAATACATAAAGAAAATACACATAAAATAATGTAAATTTGTATGAAAATATATGAACAAATACACATAAAATAGCGTATATTTTTATAAAATATATATACAAAATACTAATTAAAAAATGTAAATATGTATAAAAAAAATATATACAAAAAACAAATAGAATAATGTAAAATAGTATCAAAATAAATACAAAGAATATTAATTAAATAATGTAAATTTGTATGAAAATAAAATGCAAAATAGCCATAAAATAACGCATTTTTTATAAAAATATATATACCAAAATACACATAAAATATTAAAATTTGTATTAAAATAAATATAAAAAATGCACATACTGTAAGGTAAATTTGTATTGAAATAGATATGCAAAATACATATAAAACAATGTAAATTTGTTTCAAAATATATATACGAATACACATAAAATAACGTTGATTTCTATAAAAATATATACAAAATACACATAAAAATGTTTATCTTTCATATATATTTAATACAAATTTATTATCTATTATTTATTTTCATGCAAATACACATTCTTTTCATGATATTTTGTTTATTTATTTTGACACGAATTTACCTAGATATGTATTTTGTATATATATTTTTATACGTATTTACATAATTTCATGTGTATTTTGTATATATATCTCTATAGAAATCTACGTTATTTTATGTGTATTCGTATATATATTTTGAAACAAATTAGCTTTGTTTTATATGTATTTTTGAATATCTCTTTCAATACATATTTACCTTACTGTATATGCATTTTGTATATTTATTTCAATACAAATTTAAATATTTTATGTGTATTTTTGTATATATATTTTTATAAAAAATGCGCTATTTTATGGAATTTTGCATCTTTCTTTTCATGCAAATTTACATTATTTTATTGATATTCTGTGTATTTATATTGATAGGATTTTACATTATTCTATTTCTTTTTTGTATATTTTTTTTTTATACACATTTACATTATTTAATGTGTATCTTGCATATATATTTTATACAAATTTACGTTATTTTAAGTGTATATGTTTATATATTTTCATTCAAATTTACATTATTCTATGTGTATTTTGTATATGTATTTCAATACAAATTTTAAATATTTTTGTGTATTTTTGTATATAGTTTTATACAAATTTAGGTTATTTCATGTACGCATTTACATTATTTAATGTGTGTTTTGTATATATAAATTTATGCAAAATTACTTTATTTTATGTGCATTTTTGTATTTTATGTGTATTTGTATATGTTTTCTCATGCAAATTTACATTATTTTATTGCTATTTTGTTTCTTTATTTTGATAAGAATGAAAATAGATATACAAAATATACATAAAATAAACTAAATTTGTATTGAAATATATATACAAAATACATAAAATAAAGTAAATTTGTATCAAAATATTTTAACAGATGCGCATAAAATAACGTAAATTTGTTTTAAAATATACAAAATACACATTAAATAATGTAAATATGTATAAAAAAATATATACAAAACACACATAGAATAATGTAAAATCGTATCAATATAAATACACAGAATATTAATAAAACAATGTAAATTTGTATGAAAATAAAGATGCAAAATACACATTAAATAACGCATTTTTTTATAAAAATATATATACCAAAATACACATGAAAAAAATAATTTGTATTAAAATAAATATACAAAATACACATACAGTAAGGTAAATCTGTATTGAAATAGATATGCAAAATACATATAAAACAATGTAAATTTGTTTCAAAATATATATACGAATACACATAAAATAACGTAGATTTGTATAAAAATATATTTACAAAATACACATAAAATGAAGTAAATACGTATAAGAAAATGTATACAAAATACACATAAAATAATGTAAATTCGTTTCAAAATAAATAAACAAAATACCAATAAAAGAATGTGTATTTGTATAAATATAAATATACAAAATACACATAAAATAACGTAAATTAAGTTATTAAATTCGTATGAAAATAGATATACAAAATACAGATAAAATAAGCTAAATTTGAATTGAAATGTATATACAAAATACATAAAATAATGTAAATTTGAATCAATATATTTATAAAAATACATATAATAACGTAAATTTGTTTAAAAATATATAAACAAAATACACATTAAGTAATGTAAATACGTATAAAAGATATGTACAAAATACACATATAATCATGTAATTCGTATCAAACTAAATAAACAAAATATCAATAAAATAATGTAAATTTGTATGAGAATACATATACAAATACATATAAAATAACGCTAATTTCCATAAAAATATTTGTCCAAAAATGAACGTAAAATAAAGTAACTTTGGATAAAAATATATATACAAAACACACATTAAATAATGTAAATGCGTACATAAAATAACCTAAATTTGTATAAAACTATATACAAAAATACACAAAAATAATTTAAATTTGTATGAAAAGAAATATACAAAATACACATAAAATTAGGTTAATTTGTATTGAAATACATATACAAAATACATATAAAATAATGTAAATTTGAAAGAAAATATATAAACAAATACACATATAATAACGTAAATTTGTATGAAATATATATTCCAAATACACATTAAATAATGTAAATATGTTTAAAAAAATATATACAAAACACAAATAGTATAATGTAAAATCGTATCAAAATATATACACAGAATATTAATAAAATAATGTAAATTTGTATGAAAATTAAGATGCAAAATACCTATAAAATAACGCTTTTTTTATAAAATTATTGATACTAAAATACACATAAAATATTTGAATTTGTATTAAAATAAATATACAAAATGCACATACAATAAGGTAGATTTGTATTGAAATAGATAAGCAAAATACATATAAAATAATGTAAATTTGTCTCAAAATATATATACGAATACACATAAAATATCGTAGATTTTTATAAAAATACATATACAAAATACATATAAAATAAAGTAAATACGTACAAAAAAATGTACACAAAATACACATAAAATAATGTAAATTCGTATAAATGTAAATAAACAATATACCAATAAAAGAATGTGTATTTGTATAAATATAAATATACAAAATGCACATAAAATAACGTAAATTTATATAAAACTATATACATAAAATAACGCAAATTTCTCTAAAAATATATGTACAAAAATGAACATAAAATAAATTTGCATAAAAATATATATACAAAACACACATTAGATAATGTAAATGAGTATAAAAATATCTATAGAAAATACCTATGAAATAATCTAAATTAAATTAAATTAAATTAAGAAAATACCAATAAAATAATGAAATTTTGGATGAAAATATATATACAAAATACACATAAAATAACCTAAATACAAATACAAATATACACATAAAATATTGTATTTTGTATATACATTTCAATTCAAATTTAGCTTATTTTATCTGTATTTTGTATATCTATTTTTGTATAGTTTTATACAAATTTACGTTATTTTATGTGTATTTTGTATATTTATATTTATACAAATACACATTCTTTTATTGGTATTTTGTTTATTTATTTTGATACGAATTTACATTATTTTTTGTGTATTTTGTATACATTTTCTTATACGTATTTACATTCATTTTATGTGTATTTTGTATATATATTTTTATAGAAATCTACGTTATTTTATGTGTATTCGTATATATATATTGAAACAAATTTACATTGTTTTATATGTATTTTGCATATCTATTTCAATACAGATTTACCTTATTGTATGTGTATTTTGTATATTTATTTTAATACAAATTAATTTTTTCATGTGCATTTTGGTATATATATTTTTATAAAAAATGCGTTATTTAATGGGTATTTTGCATCTTTATTTTCATACAAATTTACATTGTTTTATTATTATTCTGTGTATTTATTTTAATACGATTTTACATTATTCTATTTGTGTTTTGTATTTATTTTTTTGTACATATTTACGTTATTTAATGTGTATTTTGTATATTTTAAAACAAATTTACGTTATTTTATGCGCACCTGTTAAAATATTTTGATACAAATTTACACCATTTTTATATATTTTGTATATATATTTCAATAAAAATTTAGTTCATTTTATGTATATTTTGTATATCTATTTTTATTCGTATCAAAATAAATAAACAAAATAGCAATCAAATAATGTAAATTTGTATGAGAAAACATATACAAATACACATAAATTAACGCAAATTTCTAAAAAAATATATGTACAAAAATGCACATAAAATAAAGTAAATTTGCATAAAAATATATATACAAAACACTCATTGAATAAAGTAAATGCGTACATAAAATAACCTAAATTTGTATAAAACTATATACAAAAATACACAAAAATATTTAAAATTTGTATGAAAAGAAATATACAAAATACACATAAAATTAGGTAAATCTGTATTGAAATACATATACAAAATACACATAGAATAATGTAAATTTGAATGAAAATATATAAACAAATACACTTAAAATAACGTAAATTTGTTTAAAATATATATGCAAGATACACATTAAATAATGTAAATGTGTATAAAAAAATATTTACAAAAAATAAATAGAATAATGTAAAATCCTATCAATATAAATACACAGAATATCAATAAAATAATGTAAATTTGTATGAAAAGAAAGATGCAAAATTCCCATAAAATAGCGCATTTTTTTATAAAAATATATATACAAAAATACACATAAAATATTTAAATTTGTATTGAAATAAATATACAAAATGCATATACAGTAAGGTAAATATGTATTGAAAGAGATATTCTAAAATACATATAAAACAAAGTAAATTTGTTTCAAAATATATATACGAATACACATAAAATAACGTAGATTTCTATAGAAATATATATACAAAATACACATGAAATTATTTAAATACGTATAAAAATATATATACAAAATACATATCTAATTAAATTCGTGTCAAAATAAATAAACAAAATATCATGAAAAGAATGTGTATTTGTATGAAAATAAATAATAGATAATAAATTTGTATGAAATATATATGCAAGATACACATTAAATAATGTAAATATGTATAAAAAATATATATACAAAAAACAAATGGAATAATGTGAAATCGTATCAAAATAAATACACCGAATGTTAATAAAATAATGTAAATTTGTATAACAATAAAGATGCAAAATTCCCATCAAATAGCGCATTTCTTATAAAAATATTTACCAAAATACACATAAAATATTTAAATTTGTATTGAAGTAAATATACAAAATGCACATACAATAAGGTAAACTTGTATTGAAAGAGATATGCAAAAATACATATAAAACAATGTAAATTTGTTTCAAAATATATACGAATACACATAAAATAACGTAGATTTCTATAAAAATATATATACAAAATACACATAAATTAAGTAAATACGTATAAAAATAGATATACAAAATACACATAGAATAATGTAAAAATGTTTCAAAAAAAATAAACAGAATATAAATAAAATAATGTAAATTTGAATGAAAATAAAAATGCAAAATACCCATAAAATAAAGCATATTTTTATAAAAATACATATACAAAAATACACATAGCATAATTAAATTTGTATTAAAATTAATATACAAAATGCATATACAATAAGGTAAATTTGTATTGAAAAAATATGCAAAATACACATAAAACAGTGTAAATTTATTTCAAAATCTATATACGAATACTCATAAATCAACGTAGATTTCTACAGAAATATATATACAAAATACACATCAAATGATGTAAACACGTATAGAAATATATATATAAAATACACATTAAATAATGTAAATTCGCGTCAAAATAAATAAACAAAATATCAATAAAAGAATGTGTATTTGTATGAAAATAGATATACAATATACACATAAAAGCACCTAAATTTGTATAAAACTATATACTAAAATACACAATTTTTTTTTAATTTGTATGAAAATAAATATACAAAATACACATAAAATTAGGTAAATTTGTATTGAAATACATTTACAAAATACACATAAAATAATGTAAATTTGAATGAAAATATATAAACAAATACACTTAAAATAACGTAAATTTGTATAAAATATATATAAAAAATACACATTAAATAATGTAAATATGTATGAAAAAATATATACAAAACACAAATAGAATAATATAAAATCGTATCAAAATAAATACACAGAATATTAATAAAATAATGTAAATTTGTATGAAAATTAAGATGCAAAATACCCATAAAATAACTCATTTTTTATAAAAATATTTATACCAAGACACACATAAAATATTTGAATTTGTATTAAAATAAATATACAAAATGCACATACAATAAGGTAAATTTGTATTGAAATAGATATGCAAAATACATATAAAACCATGTAAATTTTTTTCAAAATATATATACGAATACACATAAAATAATGTAGATTTCTATGAAAATAAATATACAAAATACACATAAAATGAAGTAAATACGTATAAAAAAAGGTATACAAAATACACATAAAATAATGTAAACTCGTATCAAAATAAATAAACAAAATACTAATAAAAGAATGTGTATTGTATAAATATAAATATACAAAATACAAATAAAATAACGTAAATTTATATAAAACTATATGCAAAAATACAGAAAAGTAATTAAATTTGTGTGAAAATAGATATACAAAATACATGTGTATTTTGAATATTTATTTTCATACAATTTGAAATTATTTTTGTTTATTTTTTTATATATTTTCAAACAAATTTTCGTTATTTTATGTGTATTTTGTATATTTATTTATTCTACAAATATATTTTCTTTTATCTGAGTTTTGTTTATTGAATTTGAAACGAATTTACCTTATTTTGTATATCTATTTTCATACAAATTAAAATACTTCTGTGTATTTTTGTTTATGGTTTTATATAAATTTACGTTATTTTATGTGTATTTTGTATATTTATATTTATACAAATACACATTCTTTTATTGGTATTTTGTATATTTATTTTGATACGAATTTACATTATTTTATGTGTATTTTGTATACATTTTTTTATACGTATTTACTTCATTTTATGTGTATTTTGTATATATATTTTTATAGAAATATACGTTATTTGATGTGTATTCGTATATATATTTTGAAACAAATTTACATTGTTTTATATGTATTTTGCATATCTATTTCAATACAAATTTACCTTATTGTATGTGTTTTTTATATATTTATTTTAATTCAAATTAATTTTTTTATGTGTATTTTGGTATAAATATTTTTATAAATAAAAAAAAATTGCGTTATTTTATGGGTATTTTGCCTCTTTATTTTCAAACAAATATTCATTATTTTATTAATATTCTGTGTATTTATTTTGATACGATTTTACATTATTCTATTTGTGTTTTGTATATATTTTTTTATACAAATTTACGTTATTTTAAGTGTATTTGTCTATGTCTTTTCATTCAAATTTACATTATTTTATGTATATTTTGTATATGTATTTCAATACAAATCTACCTAATTTTATGTGTATTTTGTATATTTATTTTCATACAAATTTAAAATATTTTTGTGTATTTTAGAATATAGTTTGATACAAATTTAGGTTATTTTATGTGTATTTTGTATATCTATTTTCATACAAATACACATTCTTGTATTGATATTTTGTTTATTTATTTTGACGCGAATTTACAGTATTTAATGTGTATTTTGTATATATTTTTATACGTATTTACATCATTTCATGTGTATTTTGTATATATATTCCTATAGAAATCAACGTTATTTTATGTGTATTCGTATATATATTTTGAAACAAATTTACACTGTTTTATGTGTATTTTGCTTTTTTTTTTCAATATAAACTTACCTTATTGTATGTGCATTTTGTATATTAATTTTAACAGATTTAATTATTCTATGTGTATTTTTGTATATGTATTTAAAAAAAAATGCTTTATTTTATAGGTATTTTGCATCTTTATTTTCATGCAAATTTAAATTATTTTATTGATATTCTGTGTACTTATTTTGATACGATTTTACATTATTCTATGTATAACAAAAATAAATACAGAATACACAAAAATAGATATGCAAAATACATATAAACAATGTAAATTTGTTTCAAAATATATATACGAATACACATGAAATAAGGAAGATTTCTATAAAAATATATATACAAAATATACATAAAATTAAGTAAAACGTATAAAAAATGTATACAAAATACACATAAAATAATGTAAATTAGTATCAAAATAAATAAACAAAATACCAATAAAAGAATGTGTATTTGTATAAATATATATATATATATATATACAAAATACACATTAAATAATATAAATTTGTTTAAAACTATACAAAATACACATGAAATGATGTAAATTCGTAGAGAAATATATATACAAAATACATATTAAATAATGTAAACTCGCGTCAAAATAAATAAACAAAATATAAATAAAAGAATGTGTATTTGTATGAAAATAGATATACAAAATACACATAAAATAACCTAAATTTGTATCAAAATATATAAAAAAAATACACAAAAATTTGTATGGAAATAAATATACAAAATACACATAAAATTAGGTAAATTTGTATTGAAATACATACACAAAATACACATAAAATAATGTAAATTTGAATGAAAATACATAAACAAATACACTTAAAATAACGTAAATTTGAATAAAAAAATAGAATAATGTAAAATCGTATCAAAATAAATACACAGAGTATTAATAAAATAATGTAAATTTGTATGAAAATAAAGAAGCAAAATGCCCATAAAAAAACGCATTTTTTTTATTTATAAAAATATATATACCAAAATACACATCAAAAAATTAAATTTGTGTTAAAATAAATATACAAAAAACACATACAATAAGGTAAATTTTTATTGAAATAGATATGCAAAATACATATAAAACAATGTAAATTTGTTTCAAAATATATATACGAATACACATAAAATAACGTAGATTTCTATAAAAATATATATACAAAATACACATAAAATGAAGTAAATACGTATAAAAAAATGTATACAAAATTCACATAAAATAATGTAAATTCGTATCAAAATAAATATACATATATATATATATATATATATATATATATATATATATATATATATATATATATATATATATATATATATATATATATATATATATATATATATATATATATATATATATATATATATATATATATATATATATATATATATATATTTATATATATATATATATCTATCTATCTATAGGTGATTTTAGGTTTATTTTGTATATCTATTTTCATACAAATACACATTCTTTTATTTATATTTTGTTTATTTATTTCGACGGAATTTACATTATTTAATGTATTTGTATATATATTTTATACAATTTACATCATTTCATGTGTATTTTGAATAGTTTAAACAAATTTATATTATTTAATGTGTATTTTGTATATATATATATATATATATATATATATATATATATATATATATATATATATATATATATATATATATATATATATATATATATATATATTTATACAAATACACATTCTTTTATTGGTATTTTGTTTATTTATTTTGATACTAATTTACATTATTTTATGTGTATTTTGTATACATTTTTCATACGTATTTACTTAATTTTATGTGTATTTTGTATATATATTTTTATAGAAATCTACCTTATTTCATGTGTATTCGAATATATATTTTGAAACAAATTTACATTGTTTATGTATTTTGCATATCTATTTCTGTGTATTCTGAATTTATTTTTGTTATACAAAGAATAATGTAAAATCGTATCAAAATAGGTACACAGAATATCAATAAAATAATTTAAATTTGTATGAAAATAAAGATGCAGAATACCCATATGATAAAGCATTTTTTTTTTAAATACATATACAAAAATACGCATAGAATAATTAAATTTGTATTAAAATTAATATACAAAATGCACACAACTGTATGTATGTAAATTTGTTTCAAAATATATATACGAATACACAAAAAATAACGGAGATTTCTATAGAAATATATATACAAAATACACATGAAATTATGTAAATACGTATAAAAATATATATATATATATATATATATATATATATATATATATATATATATATATATATATATATATATATATATATATATATATATATATATATATATATATATATATATATATATATATATATATATATATATATACATATTAAGTAATGTAAATTCGTGACAAAATAAATAAACAAAATATCTTGAAAAGAATGTGTATTTGTATGAAAATATATAATAGATAATAAATTTTTATAAGATATATATTCAAGATACACATTAAATAATGTAAATATGTATAAAAAATATATACAAAAAACAAATAGAATAATGTAAAATCGTATCAAAATAAATACACCGAATATTAATAAAATAATGTAAATTTGTATGAAAATAAAGATGCAAAATTCCCATCAAATAGCGCATTTCTTTTAAAAATATATATACCAAAATACACATAAAATATTTAAATTTGTATTGAAATAAATATACAAAATGCACATACAATAAGGTAAACTTCTGTTGAAAGATATATGCAAAAATACATATAAAAAATTGTAAATTTGTTTCAAAATATATATACGAATACATATAAAATAACGTAGATTTCTATAAAAATATATATACAAAATACACATAAAATTAGGTAAATACGTATAAAAAAATGTAAACAAAATACACAAAATAATATAAATTCGAAACAAAATAAATAAACAAAATACCAATAAAAGAATGTGTATTTGTTCTGTGTATTTTTGTATATAGTTTTATACAAATTTACGATATTTTATGTGTATTTTGTATATTTATATTTATACAAAAACACATTCTTTTACTGGTATTTTGTTTATTTATTTTGATACGATTTTTATGTGTATTTTGTATTCATTTTTTAATACGTATTTACTTCATTTTATGTGTATTTTGTATATATTTTTATAGAAATCAACGTTATTTTATTTGTATTCGTATATATATTTTGAAACAAATTTACATTGTTTTATATGTATTTTGCATATCTATTTCAATACAAATTTACCTTACAGTATATGCATTTTTATATTTATTTTAATACAAATTTTAATATTTTATGTGTATTTTGGTATATATATTTTTATAAAAAATGCGTTATTTTATGGCTATTTTGCATCTTTATTTTCATACAAATTTACATTATTTAATTAATATTCTGTGTATTTATTTTGATACGATTTTACATTATTCTATTTGTGTTTTGTATATATTTTTTTTATACATATTTACATTATTTAATTAGTATTTTGTATATATATTTGATACAAATTTACGTTATTTTAAGTGTATATGTTTATATATTTTCATTCAAATTTCCATTATTTTATGTGTATTTTGTATATGTATTTCAATACAAATTTACCTAATTTTATGTGTATTTTGTATATTTATTTTCATACAAATTTAAATTATTTTTGTGTATTTTTGTATATAGTTTTATACAAACTTAGGTTACTTTATGAGTATTTTGAATATCTATTTTCATACAAATACACATTCTTTTATTGATATTTTGTCTATTTATTTTGACGAGAATTTAAATTATTTAATGTGTATTTTGTATATATATATATATATTTTTATACGTATTTACATCATTTCATGTGTATTTTGTATATATATTTCTATAGAAATCTACGTTATTTTATGTGTATTCGTATATAGATTTTTAAACAAATTTACGCTTTAATGTGCATTTTGTATATTTTTTCAATACAAATTTACCTTATTGTACGTGCATTTTGTATATTAATTTTAATACAAATTTAATTATTCTATGTGTATTTTTGTATATGTATTTTTTAAAAAATATGCTTTATTTTATGGGTATTTTGCATATTTATTTTCATACAAAATTTCATTATTTTATTGATATTCTGTGTATTTATTTTGATACGATTTTACATTATTCTATGTGTATTTTGTATATATTTTTCATTTAATTTAGCTTATTTTATGTGTAATTTGTATATCTATTTATTTTAATACAAAATCAAATATTTTATGTTTTTTCGTATATATATTTTTATATAAAAAAATGCCTTATTTTATGGGTATTTTGCATCTTAATTTTCATACAAATTTACATTATTTTATTAATATTTTCTGTATTTATTTTGATACGATTTTACATTATTTTATTTGTGTTTAGTATATATTTTTTTATACATATTTACATTATTTAATGTGTTTTTTGTATATATATTTGATACAAATTTACGTTTTTTTAAGTCAATATGTTTATATATTTTCATTCAAGTTTACATTATTTTATGTGTATTTTGTATATGTATTTCAATACAAATTTACCTAATTTTATATGTTTTTTGTATATTTATTTTCATACAAGTTTGAGTTATTTTTGTGTATTTTTGTTTTTAGTTTTATACAAATTTAGGTTATTTTATGTGTATTTTGTATATCTATTTTCATACAAATACACATTCTTTTCATGATATTTTGTTTATTTATTTTGACACGAATTAACATTATTTAATGTGTATTTTGTATATATATTTTTATACGTATTTACATTATTTCAAGTGTATTTTGTATATATATTTCTATAGAAATCTGCGTTATTTTATGTGTATTAGTATATATATTTTGAAACAAATTTACATTGTTTTATGTGTATTTTGCATATTTTTTCAATACAAATTTACCTTATTGTGTGTGCATTTTGTATATTAATTTTAATACAAATTTGATTAATCTATGTGTATTTTTTTTTATGTATTTTTATAAAAATATGCTTTATTTTATGGGTATTTTGCATCTTTATTTTCATAAAAATTTACATTATATTATTGATATTTTGTGTATTTATTTCAATATGATTTTACATTATTCTATGTGTATTTTGTATATATATTTTATATAAAATGTATTTGTTTTCACTTCATACAAATCTACATTATTTTATGTATTTTTTGTACATGTATACACATAAAATATTTAAATTTGTATTGAAATAAATATACAAAATGCACATACAATAAGGTAAACTTCTTTTGAAAGAGATATGCAAAAATACATATAAAACAATGTAAATTTGTTTCAAAATATATATATGAATACACATAAAATAACGTAGATTTCTATAAAAATATATATACAAAATACACATAAAATTAAATAAATACGTATAAAAAAATGTAAACAAAATACACATAAAATAATGTAAACTCGAAACAAAATAAATAAACAAAATACCAATAAAAGAATGTGTATTTGTATAAATATAAATGTACAAAATACACATACAAAATAAACATAAAATAAGGTAAATTTGTAATGAAATATTTGTACAAAATACACATAAAATAATGTAAATTTATATGAAAATATATATACAAATACACATAAAATACCATGAATTTGTATAAAATTATATATTCAAAATAAATATTAAATAATGTAAATGCGTATAAAAATATATATACAAAGTACATATAAAATAATGTAAATTCGTATCAATATAAATCAACAAAATACCAATAAAATAATATATATTTGAATGAAAATAGATTTACAAAATACACATAACATAACTAAAATTTGTATTGAAATATATTCAAAAATACATAAAAACAATTTGAGTTTGAATGAAAACAGATATTCAAAATACATATAAAACTAGGTAAATTTCTTTTGAAATATATATACAAAATACCCATTAAATATTGTAAATTTGTGTCAAAATATATAAACAAATACACATAAAATAACTTAAAATAACGTAAATATGTGTCAAATATATATACAAAAAACACATTGAATAATGTAAATATGTATAAAAAAATATATACAAAACATAAATAAAATAATGTAAAATCGTATCAAAATAAATACAGAAAATATTAATAAAATAATGTAAATTTGTATGAAAATTAAGATGCAAAATACCCATAAAATAAAGCATTTTTTATAAAAATATATATACGAAAAAAAAAAAAATATTTGATTTTGTATTAAAATAAATAGATATACATTCTTTTATTGGTATTTTGTTTATTTATTTTGTTTCGAATTTACATTATTTTATGTGTATTTTGTTTACATTTTTTTATACGTATTTACTTAATTTTATGTGTATTTTGTATATATATTTTTATAGAAATCTACGTTATTTTATGTGTATTCGTATATATATTTTGAAACAAATTTGCATTGTTTTATATGTATTTTTGCATATTTCTTTCAATAGAAGTTTACCTTATTGTATGTGCATTTTGTATATTTATTTCAATACAAATTTAAATATTTTATGTGTATTTTGGTATATATATTTTTATAAAAAATGCGCTATTTGATGGGAATTTTGCATCTTTATTTTCATACAAATTTCCATTATTTTATTAATATTCGGTGTATTTATTTTGATTCGATTTTACATTATTTTATTTGTTTTTTGTATATATATTTTTTTATACATATTTACATTATTTAAATGTATCTTGCATATATATTACATACAAATTTATTATCTATTATTTATTTTCATACAAATACACATTCTTTTCATGATATTTTGTTTATTTATTTTGTCACGAATTTACATTACTTAATATGTATTTTATATATATATTTTTATACGTATTTACATAATTTCATGTGTATTTTCTATATATATTTCTATAGAAATCTACGTTATTTTATGTGTATTCGTATATATATTTTGAAACAAATTTACACTGATTTATTTGTATTTTGCGTTTTTTTTCAATACAAATTTACCTTATTGTATGTGTGCATTTTGTATATTAATTTTAATACAAATTTAATTATTCTATGTGTATTTTTGTATATGTATTTTTAAAAAAAAATATGCTTTATCTTATGGGTATTTTGCATCTTTATTTTCATACAAATTTAAATTATTTTATTGATATTCTGTGTACTTATTTTTATACGATTTTACATTATTCTATGTTTAACAAAAATAAATACATACACAAAAATAGATATGCAAAATACATATAAACAATGTAAATTTGTTTCAAAATATATATACGAATACACATGAAATAAGGTAGATTTCTATAAAAATATATATACAAAATACACATAAAATTAAGTAAATGCGTACAAAAATGTATACAAAATACACATAAAATAATGTAAATTAGTATCAAAATAAATAAACAAAATACCAATATATATATATATATATATATATATATATATATATATATATATATATATATATATATATATATATATATATATATATATATATATATATATATATATATATATATATATATATATATATATATATATATATATATATATATAAAAAATACACATTAAATAATATAAATTTGTTTAAAACTATACAAAATACACATGAAATGATGTAAATACGTATAAAAATATATATACAAAATACACATTAAATAATGTAAATTCGCGTCAGAATAAATAAACAAAATATCAATAAAAGAATGTGTATTTGTATGAAAATAGATATACAAAATACACATAAAATAACCTAAATTTGTATCAAACTATATACAAAAATACACAAAAATATTTTAAATTTGTATGAAAATAAATATACAAAATACACATAAAAATAGGTAAATTTGTATTGAAATACATACACAAAATACACATAAAATAACGTAAATTTGAATGAAAATACATAAACAAATACACTTAAAATAACGTAAATTTGTAAAAAAAAAATATGTACAAAACACAAATAGAATAATGTAAAATCGTATCAAAATAAATACACAGAATATTAATAAAATAATGTAAATTTGTATGAAAATAAAGAAGCAAAATACCCATAAAATAACGCATTTTTTTTTTATTTTAAAAATATATATACCAAAATACACATCAAAAAATTAAATTTGTATTAAAATAAATATACAAAAAACACATACAATAAGGTAAATTTGTATTGAAATAGATATGCAAAATACATATAAAACAATGTAAATTTGTTTCAAAATATATATACGAATACACATAAAATAACGTAGATTTCTATAAAAATATATATACAAAATACACATAAAATGAAGTAAATACGTATAAAAAAATGTATACAAAATACACATAAAATAATGTAAATTCGTATCAAAATAAATAAACAAAATACCAATAAAAGAATATGTATTTGTATGAATATAAATATACAAAATACACATAAAATAACGTAAATTGATATAAAACTATATACAAAAATACTCAGAAGTAATTAAATTTGTATGAAAATATATACAAAATACACACGTAATAAGCTAAATTTGAATTGAAATATATATACAAAATACATGAAATAAAGTAAGTTTTTATCAATATATTTATACAAATACACATATAATAACGTAAATTTGGATAAAAATATATAAACAAAATACACATTAAATAATGTAAATACGTATAAAAAAATATGTACAAAATACACATATAATCATGTAATTCGTATCAAAATAAATAAACAAAATACCAATAAAATAATATAAATTTGTATGAGTAAACGTGTATGTTGCATATTTTTTCAATACAAATTTACCTTATTATATACGCATTTTGTATATTAATTTTAATATATGTGTATTTGAATATATATTTTGATACAAATTTACATTATTTTATGTATTTTCTATATTTATTTCAATTCAAATTTAGCTTATTTTATGTGTCTTTTGTATATCTATTTTCATACAAATTTAATTATTTTTGTTTATTTTTGTATATAGTTTTATACAATTTAACGTTATTTTATGTGTATTTTGTATATTTATATTTATACAAGTAAACATTCTTTTATTGGCATTTAGTTTATTTATTTTGATACGAGTTTACATTATTTTATGTGTATTTTGTATACATTTTCTTATACGTATTTACTTCATTTTATGTGTATTTTGTATATATATTTTTATAGAAATCTACGTTATTTTATGTGTATTCGTATTATCGTATATATATTTTGAAACAAATTTACATTGTTTTATGTGTATTTTGCAAATCTATTTCAATACAAATTTACCTTATTGTATGTGCATTTTGTATATTTATTGTAATACAAATTTAAATATTTTATGTGTATTTTGGTATATATATTTTCATAAAAAATGCGTTGTTTTATGGGTATTTTGCGTCTTTATTTTCATACAAATTTACATTATTTTATTAATATTCTGTGTATTTATTTCGATACTATTTTACATTATTCTATTTGTGTTTTGTATATATTTTTTTATACATATTTACATTATTTAATGTGTATTTTATATATATATTTCATACAAATTTACGTTATTTTAAGTGTATTTGTTTATATATTTTCATTAAAATTTACATTATTTTATGTGTATTTTTTATATGTATTTCAATATAAATTTAACAAGTTTTATGTGTATTTTGTATATATATTTTTATACAAATATAAATTATTTTTGTGTATTTTTTTAATAGAGTTTTATACAAATTTACAATATTTTATGTTTATTTTGTATATCTATTTTCATACAAATACACATACATTTATTGATATTTTGTTTATTTATTTTGATGCGAATTTATATTATTTAATGTGTATTGTGTATATATATTTTTGTACGTATTTACGTCATTTCATGTGTATTTTTTATATATATTTATATAGAAATATACGTTATTTTATGTGTATTCGTATATATATTTTGAAACAAATATACATTGTTTTATGTGCATTTTGTATATTTTTTCAATACAAATTTCCCTTATTGTACGTGCATTTTGTATATTAATTTTAATACAAATTTAATTATTCTATGTGTATTCTTGTATATGTATTTTTAAAAAAATATGCTTTATTTTATGGGTATTTTGCATCTTTATTTTCATACAAAATTAAATTATTTTATTGATATTCTGTGTATTTATTTTGATACGATTTTACATTATTCTATGTATATTTTGTATATCTATTTTATACAAATGTACGTTATTTTATGTGAATTTGTTTTCATTTCATACAAATTTACATTATTTTATGTGTATTTTGTACATGTATTTAAATACAAATTTAACTAATTATATATGTATTTTGTATATCTATTTTCATATAAATTGAAATTTATTTTTTTGTTTTTTTGTATATATTTTTATTCAAATTTTCGTAATTTTATGTGTATTTTGTATATTTATTTTCCTACAAATATATGTTCTTTTATCGGAATTTTGTTTATTTATTTTGATACGAATTTTCATTTCTTTAGGTGTATTTGATATATATATTTTTATACTTATCTATATAATTTTATATGTATTTTGAATATATATTTTCATAGAAATTTACTCTATATGTATATACAAATAAACACAAAAATAATTTAAATTTGTATGAAAATAAATATACAAAATACACATAAAATTAGGTAAATTTGTTTTGAAATACATATACAAAATACACTTCAAATAATGTAAATTTGAATGAAATTATATAAACAAATACACTTAAAATGACGTTAATTTGTATAAAATATATATAAAAAATACACATTAAATAATGAAAATATGTATAAAAAAATATATACAAAACACAAATATTATAATATAAAATCGTATCAAAATATATACACAGAATATTAATAAAATAATGTACATTTGAATGAAAACTAAGATGCAAAATACCTATAAAATAACGCATTTTTTATAAAATTATATATACCAAAATACACATAAAATATTTGAATTTGTATTAAAATAAATATACAAAATGCACATACAATAAGGTAAATTTGTATTGAAATAGATATGCAAAAAACATATAAAACAATGTAAATTTGTTTCAAAATATATATACGAATACACATAAAATAACGTAGATTTCTATAAATATATATATACAAAATACAAATAAAATTAAGTAAATACGAATCAAAAAAGTATACAAAATACACATAAAATAATGTAAATTCGTATAAATATAAATAAACAAATGTGTATTTGTATAAATATAAATATACAAAATGCACATAAAATAACGTAAATTTGTATAAAACTATATACAAAAATACACAGAAGTAATTAAATTTGCATGAAAATAGATATACTAATGTAAATGTATATGCTAAATTTGAATTGAAATATATATACAAAATACATAAAATAAAGTAAATTCGTTTCAAAATATTTTTAACAAATATACATATAATAACGTAAATTTGTAAAAAAAAATATAAACAAAATACACATTAAGTAATGTAAATACGTATAAAAAAATATTTACAAAATACACAAATAATCAAGTCATTCGTATCAAAATAAATAAACAAAAAACTAATTAAATAATGTAAATTTGTATGAGAAAACATATACAAAATACACTTAAAATAACGTTTTAAGTTTATATAAAAATAAAATTATATGTGTATTTTGTATATCTTTTTTCAAACAAATTGAAATTATTTTTTTTTTTTGTATAAATTTTTATACAAATTTTCGTTATTTTATGTATATTTTGTATATTTATTTTCCTACAATTATACCGTCTTTCATCGGAATTTTGTTTATTTATTTTGATACGAATTTACTTTATTTTAGGTGTATTTGGTATATATATTTTTTACTATTTACATAAGTTTATGTGTATTTTGTATGTATATTTTCATAGAAATCTACTCAATTTTATGTGTATTCGTATATATATTTTGATACAAATTTACATTATTGATGTGTATTTTACATATCTATTTCAATACAAATTTACTTTATTGTATATTTATTTCAATATAAATTTAATTATTTCATGTGTATTTTTGTATATATATTTTTATGCAAATATGCGTTATTATATGTGTATTTTGCATCTTTATTTTCATACAAATTTACATTATTTAATTGATATTCTCTTTATTTATTTTGATACGATTTAACATTATTCTATGTGTATTTTGTATATATATTTTTATACATATTTACATTATTTAATGTATATTTTGTATATATATATTTTATTCAAATTTACGTTATTTTATGTGTATTTGCTTATATATTTTCGTACAAATTTACAGAGTTTTATACAAATTTACGTTATTTTATGTGTATTTTGTATATGTATTTTCATACAAATACACATTCTTTTATTGATATTGTGTTTATTTATTTTGACACGAATTTACATTATTTAATGTCTATTTTGTATATATATTTTTATACGTATTTACAGCATCTCAAGTGCATTTTGTATATATATTTCTATAGAAATCTACGTTATTTTATGTGTATTCGTATATATATTTTGAAACAAATTTACATTGTCTTATGTGTATTTTGCATATTTAAAAAAAAATAATTACCTTATTGTATGTGCATTTTGTATATTACTTTTAATACAAATTTAATTATTGAATGTGTATTTTTGTATATATATTTTTATAAAAATATGCTTAATTTTATGGGTATTTTGCACCTTTATTTTCATACAAATTTACGTTATTTTATTGATATTCTGTGTATTTATTTTGATACGATTTTACATTATTCTATGTGTATTTTTTTATATATATTTTATACAAATGTACGTTATTTTATGTGTATTTGTTTTAATTTCTTACAAATTTACATTATTTTATGTGTATTTTGTACATGTATTTAAAGACAAATTTAACTTATTATATGTGTATTTTGAATATCTATTTTCATACAAATTGAAATTATTTTTGCTTATTTTTGTATATATTTTCATACAAATTCTCGTTATTTTATGTGTATTTTTTATATTTATTTTTCTACATTATACGTTCTTTTATCTGAATTTTGTTTATTGGGTTTGATACGAGTTTACCTTATTTTGTATATCTATTTTCATACAAATTTAATTACTTCTGTGTATTTTTGTATATAGTTTTATATAAATTTACGTTATTTTATGTGTATTTTGTATATTTATATTTATACAAATACACATTCTTTTATTGGTATTTTTTTTTATTTTTTTTATACGAATTTACGTTATTTTATGTGTATTTTGTATACATTTTTTTATACGTATTTACTTCATTTTATGTGTATTTTGTATATATATTTTTATAGAAATCTACGTTATTTTATGTGTATTCGTATACATATTTTAAAACAAATTTACATTGTTTTATATGTATTTTGCATATCTATTTCAATACAAATTTACCTTATTGTATGTGTTTTTTATATATTTATTTTAATACAAATTTAATTCTTTTATGTGTATTTTGGTATACATATTTTTATAAATAAAAAAAATGCGTTATTTTATAGGTATTTTGCCTCTTTATTTTCATACAAATTTACATTATTTTATTAATATTCTGTGTATTTATTTTGACACGATTTTACATTATTCTATTAGTGTTTTGTATATATTTTTTTACACAAATTTACGTTATTTCAAGTGTATTTATTTATGTATTTTCATTCAAATTTACATTATTTTATATGTATTTTGTATATGTATTTCAATACAAATTTACCAAATTTTATGTGTATTTTGTATATTTATTTTCATACAAATTTAAAATATTTTTGTGTATTTTTGTATATAGTTTGATACAAATTTAGGTTATTTTATGTGTATTTTGAATATCTATTTTCATACAAATACACATTCTTTTATTGATATTTTGATTATTTATTTTGACGCGAATTTATATTATTTAATGTGTATTTTGTATATATATTTTTATACGTATTTACATCATTTCATGTGTATTTTGTATATATATTCCTATAGAAATCAACGTTATTTTATGTGTATTCGTATATATATTTTGAAACAAGTTTACACTGTTTTATTTGTATTTTGCGTATTTTTTCAATACAAATTTAAGTTATTGTATGTGCATTTTGTATATTAATTTTAATACAAATTTAATTATTCTCTGTGTATTTTTGTATATGTTTTTTTTTTTTTTATAAATATGCTTTATCTATGGGTATTTTGCATCTTTGTTTTCATACAAATTTTAATTATTTTATTGATATTCTGTGTACTTATTTTGATACGGTTTTACATTATTCTATGTGTATTTTGTATATATATTTTATACAAATGTACGTTATTTTATGTGTATATGTTTTCATTTCATACAAATTTACATATTTTTATGTGTATTTTGTACATGTATTAAGATACAAATTTAACTAATTATATGTGTATTAAAAATACACATTCTTTTATTGGTATTTTGTTTATTTATTTTGATACGAATTTATATTATTTTATGTGTATTTTGTATGCATTTTTTTATACGTATTTACCTCATTTTGTGTGTATTTTGTATATATATTTTTATAGAAATCTACGTTATTTTATGTGTATTCGTATATATATTTTGAAACAAATTTACATTGTTTTATATGTATTTTGCATATCTATTTCAATACAAATTTACCTTATTGTATGGGTTTTTTATATATTTATTTTAATACAAATTTAATTTTTTTATGTGTAATTTGGTATATAAATTTTTATAAATAAAAAAATGCGTCATTTTAGGGTATTTTGTCTCTTTATTTTCATACAAATTTACATTATTTTATTAATATTCTGTGTATTTATTTTGATACGATTTTACATTATTCTATTTGTGTTTTGTATATATTTTTTTATACAAATTTACGTTATTTTAAGTGTATTTGTTTATGTATTTTCATTCAAATTTACATTATTTTATGTGTATTTTGTATATGTATTTCAATACAAATTTACCTAATTTTATGTGTATTTTGTATATTTATTTTCATACAAATTTAAAATATTTTTGTGTATTTTTGTATATAGTTTGATGCAAATTTAGGTTATTTTATGTGTATTTTGTATATCTATTTTCATACAAATACACTTTCTTTTATTGATATTTTTTTATTTATTTTGACGCGAATTTACATTATTTAATGTGTATTTTGTATATATATTTTTATACGTATTTACATCATCTCATGTGTATTTTGTATATATATTCCTATAGAAATCAACGTTATTTTTTGTGTATTCGTATATATTTTCTAAAAGAAATATACACTGTTTTATGTGTATTTTGAGTATTTTTTTCAATACAAATTAACCTTATTGTATATGCATTTTGTATATTAATTTTAATACAAATTTAATTATTCCATGTGTATTTTTGTATATGTATTTTTAAAAAAAATATGCTTTATTTTATGGGTATTTTGCATCTTTATTTTCATACAAATTTAAATTATTTTATTGATATTCTGTTCACTTATTTTGATACGATCTTACATTATTCTATGTGTATTTAGTATATATATTTTATACAAATGTACGTTATTTTATGTGTATTTGTTTTCATTTCATACAAATTTATATAATTTTACGTGTATTTTGTACATGTATTTAACTAATTTAACTAATTATATGTGTATTTTGTATATCTATTTTCATACAAATTGATATTATTTTCTTTTTTTATATATATATTTAAATACAAATTTTCGTTATTTTATGTGTATTTTCGGTATTTATTTTCCTACAAATATACTTTTTTTTCGGAATTTTGTTTATTTATTTTGATACAAATTTTGATACAAATACACATTAAATAACATGAATTTGTATAAAATTTGTATCAAAATATATACTTATACACACAATAAAATAACGTAATTTTTTTTATGAAAATGTATATAAAAAATACACATAAAATAATTTAAATACGTAGAAAAATATATATACAAAAAACACATAAAATAGTGTAAATTTGTATGAAAATATATAAACAAATACACATACAATAATGTAAATTTGGATAAAATATATATACAAAATAAACATTACATATTGTAAATATGTATAAAAAAAAATTATACAAAATACACATAGAATAATGTTAAATCGTATCAAAATAAATAAAGAGAATATCAATAAAATAATGTAAATTTGTATGAAAATAAAGATTCAAAATATCCATATAATAACGCATATTTGCATAAAAATATATATACAAAAATACATATAAAATAATTAAATTTGTATTAAAATAAATATACAAAATGCACATACAATAAAGTAAATTTGTATTGAAATAGATATCAATAATGTAAATTTGTATCAAAATATATATACGAATACTCATAAAATAGAGTAAATTTCTATGAAAATATACATACAAAATAGATATACAAAATACACATATAACTAGTTAAATTTTTATTTAAATACATTTACAAAAAACACATAAAATAATGTAGATTTGTATGAAATGAAAACAAATACATTTTATATAAAATATATATACAAAATACACATAGAATAATGTAAAATCATATCAAAATAAATACACAGAATATCAAAAAAATAATGTAAATTTGTATGAAAATAAAGATGCAAAATACCCATAAAATAAAGCATATTTTTATAAAAATACATATTCAAAAATACATATAGATTAATCAAATTTGTATTAAAATAATATACAAAATGCACATACAATTAGGTAAATTTGTATTGAAAAAATATGCAAAATACACATAAAACAATGTAAATTTGTATTGTACATATTTTTTTATACGTATTTACATTATTTAATGTGTATTTTGTTTATATATTTTCATACAAATTTACGTTATTATATGTGTATTTGTATAAATATTTTGATACAAATTTACTTTATTTCATGTATTTTGTATATATATTTCAATTCAAATTTAGCTTATTTTGTGTGTATTTTGTATATATTTTCATACAAATTTAATTACTTTTGTGTATTTTTGTATATAGTTTTATATAAATTTACGTTATTTTATGTGTATTTTGTATATTTATATTTATACAAATACACATCCTTTTATTGGTATTTTGTTTATTTATTTTGATACAAATTTACATTATTTTATGTGTATTTTGTATACATTTTTTATACGTATTTACTTAATTTTATGTGTATTTTGTATATATATTTTTATAGAAATCTACCTTATTTCATGAGAATTCGTATATATATTTTGAAACAAATTTACATTGTTATATGTATTTTGCATATCTATTTTTGTGTATTCTGTATTTATTTTTGTTATAAATAGAATAATGTAAAATCGTACCAAAATAAGTACACAGAATATCAATAAAATAATTAAAAATTTTATGAAAATAAAGATGCAAAATACCCATAAAATAAAGCATATTTTTTTTTAAAATACGTATACAAAAATACACATAGAATAATTGAATTTGTATTAAAATTAATATACAAAATGGACATACAATAAGGTAAGTTTGTATTGAAAAAAAAAACGCAAAATACACATAAAACAGTGTAAATTTGTTTCAAAATATATATACGAATACACATAAAATAACGTTGATTTCTATAGGAATATATATACAAAATACACATAAAATTATGTAAATACGTATAAAAATATATATTCAAAATACACATTAAATACTGTAAATTCGCGTCAAAATAAATAAACAAAATATCAATAAAAGAATGTATATTTGTATGAAAATAGATATACAAAATACACATAAAATAATCTAAATTTGTATCAAACTATATACAAAAACACACAAAAATATTTTAAATTTGTATGAAAATAAATATACAAAATACACATAAAATTAGGTAAATTTGTATTGAAATACATATACAAAATACACATCAAATAATGTAAATTTGAATGAAAAGACATAAACAAATACACTTAAAATAACGTAAATTTGTATAAAAAAATATATACAAAACACAAATAGAATAATGTAAAATCGTATCAAAATAAATACACAGAATATTAATAAAATAATGTAAATTTGTATGAAAATAAAGAGGCAAAATACCCATAAAATAACGCATTTTTTTATTTATAAATATATATATATACCAAAATACACTTAAAAAAATTAAATTTGAATTAAAATAAATATATAAAAAACACATACAATAAGGTAAATTTGTATTGAAATAGATATGCAAAATACATATGAAACAATTTAAATTTGTTTCAAAATATATATTCGAATACACATAAAATATTGTAGATTTCTATAAAAATATATATACAAAATACACATAAAATGAATTAAATACGTATAAAAAAAATGTATACAAAAAACACATAAAATAATGTAAACTCCTATCAAAATAAATATACAAAATACCAATAAAAGAATGTTTATTTGTATAAATACAAATATACAAAATACACATAAAATAACGTAAATTTATATAAAACTATATTAAAAAATACACAGAAGTATTTTAATTTGTATGAGAATAGATATAGAAAATAAGGTAAATTCGTTTCAAATTCAATAAACAAAATTCAGATAAAAGAACGTATATTTTTAGAAAAAATAAATATAAAAAATACTCATAAAATAACGAAAATTTGTATGAAAATATATAAAAAAATAAACAAAAATAATTTCAATTTGTATGAAAATAAATATACAAAATACATATGTATTTAGTATATCTATTTTCACACAAACTTAATTACTTTTGTGTATTTTTGCATATAGTTTTATATAAATTTACGTTATTTTATTTGTATTTTGTATATTTATATTTATACAATACACATTCTTTTATTGGTATTTTGTTTATTTATTTTCATACGAGTTTACATTATTTTATGTGTATTTTGTATACATTTTTTTTATACGTATTTACTTCATTTTATGTGTATTTTGTATATTTATTTTCATAGAAATCTACGTTATTTTATGTGTATTCGTATATATATTTTGAAAAAAATTTACATGGTTTTATATGTATTTTGCATATCTATTTCAATACAAATTTACCTTATTGTATGTGCATTTTGTATATTTATTTTATTACAAATTCAAATATTTTATGTGTGTCTTGGTATATATATTTTTATAAAAAATGCGTTATTTTATGGGTATTTTGCATCTTAATTTTCATACAAATTTACATTATTTTATTAATATTCTGTGTATTTATTTTGATACGATTTTATATTATTCTATTTGTGTTTTGTATATATTTTTATACATATTTCCATTATTTAATGTATTTTTATATATATTTTATACAAATTTACGTTGTGCATTTATATATATATATATATATATATATATATATATATATATATATATATATATATATATATATATATATATATATATATATATATATATATATATATATATATATATATATATATATATATATATATATATATATATATATATATATATATATATATATATATATATATATATATATATATATATATATATATATATATATATTTATTTATTTATTTATTCATTTTTTTTTTAAATATGAGTTATTTTATGTGTATTTTGTATATCTACTTTCATACAAATTTAATTACTTTTGTGTATTTTTGTATATACTTTTATATCAATTTACGTTATTTTATGTGTATTTTGTATATTTATATTTATACAAATACACATTCTTTTATTAGTATTTTGTTTATTTATTTCGATACGAGTTTGCATTATTTTATGTGTATTTTGTATACATTTTTTTATACGTATTTACTTCATTTTATGTGTATTTTGTATATATATCTTTATAGAAATCTGCGTTATTTTATGTGTTTTCGTATATATATTTTGAAACAAATTTACATTGTTTTATATGTATTTTGCATATCTATTTCAATACAAATTTACCTTATTGTGTGTGCATTTTGTATATTTATTTTAATACAAATTCAAATATTTTATGTGTGTTTTGGTATATATATTTTTATAGAAAATGCGTTATTTTATGGGTATTTTGCATCTTTATTTTCATGCAAATTTATATTATTTTATAAATATTCTGTGTATTTATTTTGATACGATTTTACATTATTCTATTTGTGTTTTGTATATATTTTTTTATACATATTTACATTATTTAATGTGTATTTTGTATATATATTTCATACAGTTTTACGTTATTTTAAGTGTATTTGTTTATATATTTTCATTCAAACTTACATTATTTTTGTATTTTGTATATGTATTTCAATACAAATTTGCCTAGTTTTATGTGTATTTTGCATATCTATTTTCAAACAAATTTAAATAATTTTTGTGTGTTTTTGTATATATTTTTATACAAATTTTAGTTATTTTATTTGTATTTTCTATATATATTTTCCTACAAATATACATTCTTTTATTGGAATTTTATCTATTTATTCTGATACGAATTTGCTTTATTTTATGTGTATTTTGTATATATATTTTCATAAAAATTTATTTCATTTTATTGTGTGTATTCGTATATAATTTGATACAAATTTTATACAAATTCATGTTATTTTATGTGCATTTGTATATATATTTTCATACAAATCTACATTATTTTATGTGCATTTTTACATATATTTCATTACAAATTTACCATATTTTATGTTTATTTTGAATATTTATTTCCTTCAATTTTAAATTATTTTATGTGTATATATGTATTTGTATTTAGGTTATCTTATGTGTATTTTCTATATATATTTTCATAAAAAATTACATTATTTTTTTGGTATTTTGTTAGTTTAATTCGATACGAATTTAGATTATTTCATAGGTATTTTGTATACATATTTTTATAAGCATTTACATTATTTAATGTGTGTTTTGTATATTTATTTTTATGGAGATTTACTTTATTTTATGTGTATTTGTATAAATATAAATATACAAAATGCACATAAAATTAGATAAATTTATATAAAACAATATACAAAGATACACAAAAGTAATTAAATTTGTATGAAAATAGATATACAAAATACACACAAAATAAGCTTAATTTGAATTGAAATATATGTACAAAATACATAAAATAAAGTAAATTTGTATCAAAATATTTTTACAAATACACATATAATTACGTAAATTTTATATAAAAATATATAAACAAAATACACATTAAATAATGTAATTACGTATAAAAAATATATACAAAATACACATATAATCATGTAATTCGTATCAAAATAAATAAACAGAATACCAATAAAATAATGTAAATTTTTATGAGAAAACATATACAAAATACATAAAATAAATAAATTTCTATAAAAATATATGTACAAAAATGCACATAAAATAAATTTGCATTAAAAAATATATACAAAACACACATTACATAACGTAAATGAGTATAAACATATGTATACAAAATACCTTTGAAAAAATCTAAATTCGTATCGAGTTAAATAAAGAAAAATACCAATAAAATAATGTAATTTTGGATGAAGATATATATAGAAAATACACATAAAATTACGTAAATACAAATACAAATATACACATAAAATAATTTAAAACTGAATGAAATAAATATACAAAATAATCATAAAATAAGGTAAATTTGTTATGAAAAATATGTAAAAATATACGTAAAATAATATAAATTTGTATGAAAATATATATACAAATACACATAAAATAACATGAATTTGTATAAAATTTGTATCAAAATAAATAGGAATACACACAATAAAATAATGTAAATTTTTATTAAAATATATATACAAAATACACATAAAATAATGTAAATACGTAGAAAAATATATATACAAAATACACATAAAATAATGTAAACTCGTATCAAAATAAATAAACAAAATTATAATAAAAGATTGTATATTTAAAGGAAAATATATATACAAAATACAAATAAAATAACTAAAATTTGTATAAAAATAAATACCAAAATACACAAAAATAATTTAAATTTGTTTGAAAATATATATGCAAAATACACATAAAGTTAGGCAAATTTGTATTGAAATACATATACAAAATACACATAAAATAATGTAAATTTGTATGAAAATATATAAACAAATACACATAAAATAACGTAAATTTGGGTAAAATATATATACAAAATATACATTAAATAATGTAAATATGAATAAAAATATATATACAAAATACACATAGAATAATGTTTAATCGTATCAAAATAAATAAACAGAATATCAATAAAATAATTTAAATTTGTATGAAAATAAAGATGCAAAATACCCATATAATAACGCATATATGCATAAAAATATATATACAAAAATACACATGAAATAATTAAATTTGTATTGAAATAAATATACAAAATGCATATACAATAAAGTAAATTTGTATTGAAATACATATGCAAAATACACATCAATAATGTAAATTTGTATGAAAATATATATACGAATACACATAAAATAGAGTAAATTTCTATGAAAATATACATACAAAATACATATAAAATGATGTAAATAGTATAAAAATATATATACCAAATACACCTAAAATAATGTAAATTCGTATCAAAATAAACAAACAAAATTCCGATAAAAGAACGTATATTTGTAGGAAAATAAATATACAAAATACACATAAAATAACGAAAATTTGTATAAAAATATATACAAAAAAAACAAAAATAATTTCAATTTTTATGAAAATTGATATACAAAATACACATATAATTAGTTAAATTTGTACAAATTTGTACATGTACAAAATACACATAAAATAATGAAAATTTGTATGAAATGAAAACAAATACACTACGTTGATTTATAAGTATTCGTATATAGATTTTGAAATAAATTTACACTGTTTTATGTGTATTTTGCATATTTTTTCAATACAAATTTACTTTATTGTATATGCATTTTGTATATTAATTTTAATACAAATTTAATTATACTATGTGTATTTTTGTATATGTATTTTTAAAAAAATATGCTTTATTTTATGGGTATTTTGCATTTTTATTTTCATACAAATTTACATTATTTTATTTATATTCTGTTTATTTTTTTTGAAACAATTTTACATTATTCTATGTGTATTTTGTATATCTATTTTTATACGTATTTACTTAATTTTATGTGTATTTTGTATATATATTTCTATAGAAATCTACGTTATTTTATGTGTATTCGTATATATATTTTGAAACAAATTTACATTGTTTTATATGTATTTTTGCATATATCTTTCAATACAAATTTACCTTATTGTATGTGCATTTTGTATATTTATTTCAATAAAAATTTAAATATTTTATGTGTATTTTGGTATATATATTTTTATAAAAAATGCGCTATTTTATAGGAATTTTGCATCTTTCTTTTCATACAAATTTACATTATTTTATTGATATTCTGTGTATTTATATTGACAGGATCTTACATTATTCTATTTCTTTTTTGTATATATTTTTTTATACACATTTACATTATTTAATGTGTATCTTCCATATATATTTTATACACATTTACGTTATTTTAAGTGTATTTGTTTATATATTTTCATTCAAATTTACATTATTTTATGTGTATTTTGTATATGTATTTCAATACAAATTTACCTAATTTTATGTGTATTTTGTATATTTCTTTTCATACAAATTTTAAATATTTATGTGTATTTTTGTATATAGTATAAAAAAAATGTATACAAAATACCTATAAAATAATGTAAATTCGTATCAAAATAAATAAACAAAATACCAATAAAAGAATGTGTATTTGTATAAATATAAATATACAAAATACACATAAAATAACGTAAATTTGTATAAAACTATATACAAAAATACACAGAGGTAATTAAATTCGAATGAAAATAGATATACAAAATACAGATAAAGTAAGCTAAATTTGAATTGAAATGTATATACAAAATACATGAAATAATGTAAATTTGTATCAAAATATTTATAAAAATACATATAATAACGTAAATTTGTTTAAAAATATATAAACAAAATACAGATTAAGTAATGTAAATACGTATAAAAAATATGTACAAAATACACATATAATCATGTAATTCGTATCAAACTAAATAAACAAAATATCAATAAAATAATGTAAATTTGTATGAGAAAACATATACAAATACATATAAAATAACGCTAATTTCTAATAAAATAAAGTAACTTTGGATAAAAATATATATACAAAACACACATTAAATAATGTAAATGCGTACATAGAATAACCTAAATTTCTATAAAACTATATACAAAATACACAAAATAATTAAAATTTGTATGAAAAGAAATATACAAAATACACATAAAATTATGTTAATTTGTATTGAAATACATATACAAAATACACATAAAATAATGTAAATTTGAAAGAAAATATATAAACAAATACACATATAATAACGTAAATTTGTATGAAATATATATTCAAAATACACATTAAATAATGTAAATATGTATAAAAAATATATACAAAACACAAATAGAATAATGTAAAATCGTATCAAAATATATACACAGAATATTAATAAAATAATGTAAATTTGTATGAAAATTAAGATGCAAAATACCTATAAAATAACGCATTTTTTATAAAATTATTGATACCAAAATACACATAAAATATTTGAATTTGTATTAAAATAAATATACAAAATGCACATACAATAAGGTAAATTTGTATTGAAATAGATATGCAAAATACATATAAAATAATGTAAATTTGTTTCAAAATATATATACGAATACACAAAATAACGTAGATTTCTATAAAAATACATATTCAAAATACACATAATATTAAGTAAATACGAATAAAAAAATGTATACAAAATACACATAAAATAATGTAAAAGAATGTGTATTTGTATAAATATAAATATACAAAATGCACATAAAATAACGTAAATTTATATAAAGCTATATACATAAAATAACGCAAATTTCTATAAAAATATATGTACAAAAATGAACATAAAATAAATTTGCATAAAAATATATATACAAAACACACTTTAGATAATGTAAATGAGTATAAAAATATGTATACAAAATACCTATGAAATAATCTAAATTCGTATCGAATTAAATTAAGAAAATACCAATAAAATAATGTAATTTTGGATGAAAATATATATACAAAATACACATAAAATAACCTAAATACAAATACAAATATACATATAAAATAATTTAAAATTGTATGAAATAAATATACAAAATAAACATAAAATAAGGTAAATTTGTAATGAAATATATGAAAAAATACACATAAAATAATATAAATTTAAATGAAAATATATATATACAAATACACATTAGATAACATGAATTTGTATAAAATTTGTATCAAAATATATACTTATACACACAATAAAATAACGTAGTTTTTTTATGAAAATGTATATACAAAATACACATAAAATAATTTAAATACATAGAAAAATATATATACAAAAAACACATAAAATAATGTAAATTTGTATGAAAATATATAAACAAATACACATAAAATAATGTAAATTTGGATAAAATATATATACAAAATGAACATTAAATAATGTAAATATGTATAAAAAAAATATACAAAATACACATAGAATAATGTTAAATCGTATCAAAATAAATAAAGAGAATATCAATAAAATAATGTAAATTTGTATGAAAATAAAGATGCAAAATATCCATATAATAACGCATATTTGCAAAAAATATATATACAAAAATGCATATAAAATAGTTAAATTTGTATTAAAATAAATATAGAAAATGCACGTACAATAAAATAAATTTGTATTGAAATAGATATGCAAAATACACATCAATAATGTAAATTTGTATCAAAATATATATACGAATACTCATCAAATAGAGTAAATTTCTATGAAAATATACATACAAAATAGAAATACAAAATCCACATATAACTAGCTAGATTTGTATTTAAATACATGTACAAAAAACACATAAAATAATGTTGATTTGTATGAAATGAAAACAAATACATTTTATATAAAATATATATACAAAATACACATAGAATAATGTAAAATCATATCAAAATAAATACACAGAATATCAATAAAATAATGTAAATTTGTATGAAAATAAAGATGCAAAATACCCATAAAATAAAGCATATTTTTATAAAAATACATACAAAAATACACATAGATTAATCAAATTTGTATTAAAATTAATATACAAAATGCACATACAATAAGGTAAATTTGTATTGAAAAAATATGCAAAATACACATAAAACAATGTAAATTTGTTTCAAAATATATATACGATTACACATAAAATAACGCAGATTTCTAGAGAAATATATATACAAAATACACATGAAAGAATGTAAATACGTATAAAAATATATATACAAAATACACATTAAATAATGTTAATTCGTGTCAAAATAAATAAACAAAATATCATGAAAAGAATGTGTATTTTTATGAAAATAAATATACAAAACACACATAAAATAACCTAAATTTGTATAAAACTATATACAAAAATACACAAAATAATTTAAACGGGTATGAAAATAAATATACAAAAAAACATATAAAAATTGGTAAATTTTTATTGAAATACATATACAAAATACACATAAAATAATGTAAATTTGAATGAAAATACATAAACAAATACACTTAAAATAACGTAAATTTGTATAAAAAGATATGTACAAAACACAAATAGAATAATGTAAAATCGTATCAAAATAAATACACAGAATATTAATAAAATAATGTAAATTTGTATGAAAATAAATAAGCAAAATACCCATAAAATAACGCTTTTTTTTTTAAATATATATACGAAAATACACATAATTTTTTTTAATTTGTATTAAAATAAATATTCAAAAAACACATACAATAAGGTAAATTTGTATTGAAATAGATATGCAAAATACATATAAAACAATGTAAATTTGTTTCAAAATATATATACGAATACACATAAAATAACGTAGATTTCTATAAAAATATATATACAAAATACACATAAAATGAAGTAAATACGTATAAAAAAATGTATACAAAATACACCTAAAATAAAGTAAATTCGTATCAAAATAAATAAACAAAATACCAATAAAAGAATGTATATTTGTTTAAATATAAATATACAAAATACACATAAAATAACGTAAATTTATATAAAACTATATACAAAAATACACAGAAGTAATTAAATTTGTATGAAAATATATACAAAATACACACAAAATAAGCTAAATTTGAATTGAAATATATATACAAAATACATGAAATAAAGTAAATTTGTATCAAAATATTTATACAAATACACATATAATAACGTAAATTTGTATGAAAATATATAAACAAATTACACATTAAATAATGTAAATACGTATAAAAAAATATGTACAAAATACACATATAATCATGTAATTCGTATCAAAATAAATAAACAAAATACCAATAAAATAATATAAATTTGTATGAGTAAACGTGTATGTTGCATATTTTTTCAATACAAATTTACCTTATTATATACGCATTTTGTATATTAATTTTAATACAAATTTAATTATTCGATGTGTATTTTTGTATCTGTATTTTTATAAACATATGCTTTATTTTTTGGGTATTTTGCATCTTTATTTTCATACAAATTTACATTATTTTATTGATATTCTTCTCATTCATTTTGATACGAATTGACATTATTCTATGTGTATTTTGTATATATTTTTCATACAAATTTACGTTATTTTATGTGTATTTGTTTATATATTTTGACACAAATTTACAATATTTTATGGGTATTTTGTATATACATTTCAAAAGAAATTTACCTAGTTTTATGTGTAATTTGTATATCTATTTTCATACAAAATCAAATTATTTCTATGTATTTTTGTATATATTTTAATACATATTTTAGTTATGTTATGTGTATTTTGTAAATTTATTTTCATTCAAATATATATTATTTTATTGGTGTTTTGTTGATTTATATTGATACGAATTTACATTATTTTATATGTACTTTGTATATATATTTTTATACGCTTTTACATTATTTAATATTTATTTTGAATATATATTTTTATTCAAATTCATGGTATTTTATGTGTATTAGTATATATATTTTCATATAAATTTACATTATTTTATGTGTATTTTGTACATATATTTTATTACAAATCTACCTTATTTTATGTTTATTTTGTATGTGTATTTTGTATATTTATATTTATCCAAATACACATTCTTTTATTGGTATTTTGTTTATTTATTTTAATTGGAATTTACATTATTTTATATGTATTTTGTATACATTTTTTTATACGTATTTACTTAATTTTATGTGCATTTTGTATATATATTTTTATAGAAATCTACGTTTTTTTATTTGTATTCGTATATATATTTTGAAACAAATTTACATTGTTTTATATGTATTTTTGCATATCTCTTTCAATACAAATTTACCTTATTGTATGTGCATTTTGTATATTTATTTCAATGCAAATTGAAATATTTTATGTGTATTTGGTATATATATTTTTATAAGATTACGAAAATTTGAATAAAAATATAAAAAAAAACAAAAAGTAAATTTCAATTTGTATGAAAATAGATATACAAAATACACATATAATTAGTTAAATTTGTATTTAAATACATGTACAAAATACACATTAAATAATGTAAATTTGTATGAAATGAAAACAAATTCACATAAAATTCGCGTCAAAAAACAAAAAACAAAATATCAATAAAAGTATGTGTATTTGTATGAAAATAGATATACAAAATACACATAAAATAACCTAAATTTGTATCAAACTATATACAAAAATACACAAAAATATTTTAAATTTGTATGAAAATAAATATACAAAATACACATAAAATTAGGTAAATTTGTATTGAAATACATACACAAAATACACATAAAATAATGTAAATTTGAATGAAAATACATAAACAAATACACTTAAAATAACGTAAATTTGTATAAAAAAATATGTACAAAACACAAATAGAATAATGTAAAATCGTATCAAAATAAATACACAGAATACTAATAAAATAATGTAAATTTGTATGAAAATAAAGAAGCAAAATACCCATAAAATAACGCATTTTTTTTATTTATAAAAATATATATACCAAAATACACATCAAAAAATTAAATTTGTATTAAAATAAATATACAAAAAACACATACAATAAGGTAAATTTGTATTGAAATAGATATGCAAAATACATATAAAACAATGTAAATTTGTTTCAAAATATATATACGAATACACATAAAATAACGTAGATTTCTATAAAAATATAAATTTTCATACAAATTTACATTATTTTATTGATATTCTGCTCATTCATTTTGGTACGAATTGACATTATTCTATGCGTATTTTGTATATATTTTTCATACAAATTTACGTTATTTTATGTGTATTTGTTTATATATTTTGACACAAATTTACAATATTTTATGGGTATTTTGTATATACATTTCAAAAGAAATTTACCTAGTTTTATGTGTATTTTGTATATCGATTTTCATACAAACTCAAATTATTTCTATGTATTTTTGTAAATATTTTAATACAAATTTTAGTTATGTTATGTGTATTTTGTAAATTTATTTTCATTCAAATATATATTATTTTATTGGTGTTTTGTTGATTTATATTGATACGAATTTACATTATTTTATATGTACTTTGTATATATATTTTTATACGCTTTTACATTATTTAATATTTATTTTGAATATATATTTTTATACAAATTCATGGTATTTTATGTGTATTTGTATATATATTTTCATATAAATTTACATTATTTTATGTGTATTTTGTACATATATTTTATTACAAATCTACCTTATTTTATGTTTATTTTGTATGTGTATTTTGTATATTTATATTTATCCAAATACACATTCTTTTATTGGTATTTTGTTTATTTATTTTAAGTCGAATTTACATTATTTTATGTGTATTTTGTATACATTTTTTTATACGTATTTACTTAATTTTATGTGTATTTTGTATATATATTTTTATAGAAATCTACGTTTTTTTATTTGTATTCGTATATATATTTTGAAACAAATTTACATTGTTTTATATGTATTTTTGCATATCTCTTTCAATAGAAATTTACCTTATTGTATGTGCATTTTGTATATTTATTTCAATGGAAATTTAAATATTTTATGTGTATTTTGGAATATATATTTTTATAAGATTACGCAAATTTGAATAAAAATATATACAAAAAAACAAAAAATTAAATTTCAATTTGTAAGAAAATAGATATACAAAATACACATATAATTAGTTAAATTTGTATTTAAATACATGTACAAAATACACATAAAATAATGTAAATTTGTATGAAATGAAAACAAATTCACATAAAATAACGTACATTTGTATAAAATAGATATACAAAATAATTTTGTGTATTTTGTATATTTATTTTCATACAAATTTAAATTATTTTTGTGTATTTTTGTATATAGTTTTATACAAACTTAGGTTATTTTATGAGTATTTTGTATATCTATTTTCATACAAATACACATTCTTTTATTGATATTTTGTTTATTTATTTTGACGAGAATTTAAACTATTTAATGTGTATTTTGTATATATATTTTTATACGTATTTACATCATTTCATGTGTATTTTGTATATATATTTCTATAGAAATCTACGTTATATTATGTGTATTCGTATATAGATTTTTAAACAAATTTACACTTTTATGTGTATTTTGCATATTTTTTCAATACAAATTTACCTTATTGTATATGCATTTTGTATATTAATTTTAATACAAATTTAATTATTCTATGTGTATTTTTGTATATGTATTTTTTTTTAAATATGCTTTATTTTATGGGTATTTTGCATCTTTATTTTCATACAAATTTACGTTATTTTATTGATACTCTGCTCATTCATTTTGATACGATTTGACATTATTCTATGTGTATTTTGTATATATTTTTCATACAAATTTACGTTATTTTTTGTGTATTTGTTTATATATTTGACACAAATTTACAATATTTTATGGGTATTTAGCATATATATTTCAAAAGAAATTTACCTAGTCTTATGTGTATTTTGAATATCTATTTTCATACAAACTCAAATTATTTCTATGTATTTTTGTATATATTTCAATACAAGTTTTAGTTATGTTATGTGTATTTTGTAAATCTATTTTCATTCAAATATATATTATTTTATTGGTATTTTGTTGATTTATATTGATACGAATTTACATTATTTTATATGTACTTTTTATATATATTTTTATACGCATTTACATTATTTAATATTTATTTTGAATATATAATTTTATACAAATTCATGGTATTTTATGTGTATTTGTATATATATTTTCATATAAATTTACATCATTTTATGTGTATTTTGTACATATATTTCATTACAAATTTACCTTATTTTATGTTTATTTTGTATGTGTATTTTGTACATTTATATTTATACAAATACACATTCTTTTATTGATATTTTGTTTATTTATTTTGTTACGAATTTATATTATTTTATGTGTATTTTGTTTACATTTTTTCATACGTATTTACCTAATTTTATGTGTATTTTGTATATATATTTTTATAGAAATCTACGTTATTTTATGTGTATTCGTATATATATTTTGAAACAAATTTACATTTTTTTATATGTATTTTTGTATATCTCTTTCAATAGAAGTTTACCTTATTGTATGTGCATTTTGTATATTTATTTCAATACAAATTTAAATATTTTATGTGTATTTTGGTATATATATTTTTATAAGAAATGCGCTATTTGATGGGAATTTTGCATCTTTATTTTCATACAAATTTACATTATTTTATTATTATTCGCTGTATTTATTTTGATACGATTTTACATTATTCTATTTGTTTTTTGTATATATTTTTTTTATACATATTTACATTATTTAATGTGTATCTTGCATATATTTTATACAAATTTATTATCTATTATTTATTTTCATACAAATACACATTCTTTTCATGATATTTTGTTTATTTATTTTGACACGAATTTACATTACTTAATATGTATTTTATATATATATTTTTATACGTATTTACATAATTTCATGTGTATTTTGTATATATATTTCTATAGAAATCTACGTTATTTTATGTGTATTCGTATATATATTTTGAAACAAATTTACACTGTTTTATTTGTATTTTGCGTTTTTTTTCAATACAAATTTACCTTATTGTATGTGTGCATTTTGTATATTAATTTTAATACAAATTTAATTATTCTATGTGTATTTTTGTATATGTATTTTTAAAAAAAAATATGCTTTATCTTATGAGTATTTTGCATCTTTATTTTCATACAAATTTAAATTATTTTATTGATATTCTGTGTACTTATTTTGATACGATTTTACATTATTCTATGTATAACAGAAATAAATACAGAATACACAAAAATAGATATGCAAAATACATATAAACAATGTAAATTTGTTTCAAAATATATATACGAATACACATGAAATAAGGTAGATTTCTATAAAAATATATATACAAAATACACATAAATTAAGTAAATACGTATAAAAAATGTATACAAAATACACATAAAATAATGTAAATTAGTATCAAAATAAATAAACAAAATACCAATAAAAGAATGTGTATTTGTATAAATATATATATACAAAATACACATCAAATAATATAAATTTGTTTAAAACTATACAAAATACACATGAAATGATGTAAATACGTATAAAAATATACATAAAAAATACACATTAAATAATGTAAATACGCGTCAAAATAAATAAACAAAATATCAATAAAAGAATGTGTATTTGTATGAAAATAGATATACAAAATACACGTAAAATAACCTAAATGTGTATCAAACTATATACAAAAATACACAAAAATATTTTAAATCTGTATGAAAATAAATATACAAAATACACATAAAATTAGGTAAATTTGTTTTGAAATACATACACAAAATACACATAAAATAATGTAAATTTGAATAAAAATACATAAACAAATACACTTAAAATAACGTAAATTTGTATAAAAAAATATGTACAAAACACAAATAGAATAATGTTAAATAAATACACAGAATATTAATAAAATAATGTAAATTTGTATGAAAATAAAGCAGCAAAATACCCATAAAATAACGCTTTTTTTTATTTATAAAAATATATATACCAAAATACACATCAAAAAACTATATTTGTATAAAAATAAATATACAAAAAACACATACAAAAAGGTAAATTTGTATTAAAATAGATGTGCAAAATACATATAAAACAATGTAAATTTGTTTCAAAATATAAATACGAATACACATAAAATAACGTAGATTTCTATAAAAATATATATACAAAATACACATAAAATGAATTAAATACGTATAAAAAAATGTATAGAGAAAATTTCTATGAAAATATATATTCAAAATACATATAAAATTATGTAAATAAGTATAAAAATATATATATCAAATACACCAAAAAAAATGAAAATTCGTATCAAAATAAATAAACAAAATTCCGATAAAAGAACATATATTTGTAGGAAAATAAATATACAAAATACACATAAAAATTACGAAAATTTGAATAAAAATATATACAAAAAAACAATAAAATAAATTTCAATTTTTATGAAAATAGATATAAAAAATACACATATAATTAGTTAAATTTGTATTTAAATACATGTACAAAATACACATAAAATAATGTAAATTTGTACGAAATGAAAACAAATTCACATAAAATAACGTACATTTGTATAAAATAGATATACAAAATATACATAGAATAATGTAAAATCGTATCAAAATAAATACACAGAATATCAATAAAATAATGTAATTTTGTATGAAAATAAAGATGCAAAATACCCATAAAATAAAGCATATTTTTTTTAAAAATACATATACAAAAATACACATAGAATAATTAAATTTGTATTAAAATTAATATACAAAATGCAGGTACAATAAGGTAAATTTGTATTGAAAAAATGTACAAAATGCACATAAAAGTGTAAATTTGTTTAAAAATCAATTAACGAATACACATAAAATAACGTAAATTTATATAGAAATATATATACAAAATACACATGAAATGATGTAAATACTTATAAAAATATATATATACAAAATACACATTTAATAATTTAAATTCTCGTCAAAATAAATAAACAAAATATCAATAAAAGAATGTGTATTTGTATGAAAATAGATATATACAAAATACACATCAAATAATATAAATTTGTTTAAAACTATACAAAATACACATGAAATGATGTAAATACGTATAAAAATATACATAAAAAATACACATTAAATAATGTAAATTCGCGTCAAAATAAATAAACAAAATATCAATAAAAGAATGTGTATTTGTATGAAAATAGATATACAAAATACACGTAAAATAACCTAAGTTTGTATAAAACTATATACAAAAATACACAAAAATAATTTAAATTTGTATGAAAATAAATATACAAAATACACATAAAATTAGGTAAATTTGTATTGAAATACATAATAATGGAAATTTGAATGAAAATATATAAACATACACTTAAAATAACGTAAATTTGTATCAAATATTTATACAAAATACACATTAAATAATGTAAATATGTATAAAAAATATATATACAAAACACAAATAGAATAATGTAAAATCGTATCAAAATAAATACACAGAATATTAATAAAATAATGTAAATTTCTATGAAAATTAAGATGCAAAATACCCATAAAATAACGCATTTTTTTATAAAAATATTTATACCAAGACACACATAAATTATTTGAATTTGTATTAAAATAAATATACAAAATGCACATACAATAAGGTAAATTTGTATTGAAATAGATATGCAAAATACATATAAAACAATGTAAATTTTTTTCAAAATATATATACGAATACACATAAAATAACGTAGATTTCTATGAAAATAAATATACAAAATATACATAAAATAAAGTAAATACGTATAAAAAAAAAGGTATACAAAATACACATAAAATAATGTAAACTCGTATCAAAATAAATAAACAAAATACTAATAAAAGAATGTGTATTGGATAAATATAAATATACAAAATACAAATAAAATAACGTAAATTTATATAAAACTATATGCAAAAATACACAAAAGCAATTAAATTTCTGTGAAAATAGATATACAAAATACATGTGTACTTTGTATATTTATTTTCATACAAATTGAAATGATTTTTGTTTATTTTTTTATATATTTTCATACAAATTTTCGTTATTTTATGTGTATTTTGTATATTTATTTTTTCTACAAATATACGTTCTTTTATCTGAATTTTGTTTATTGAATTTGAAACGAATTTACCTGATTTTGTATATCTATTTTCATACAAATTAAAATACTTCTGTGTATTTTTGTATATAGTTTTATATAAATTTACGTTATTTTATATGTATTTTGTATATTTATATTTATACAAATACACATTCTTTTATTGGTATTTTGTACATTTATTTTAATACGAATTTACATTATTTTATGTGTATTTTGTATACATTTTTTTATACGTATTTACTTCATTTTATGTGTATTTTGAATATATATTTTTATAGAAATCTACGTTATTTTATGTGTATTCGTATATATATTTTGAAACAAATTTACATTTTTTATATGTATTTTGCATATCTATTTCAATACAAATTTACCTTATTGTATGTGTTTATTATATATTTATTTTAATTCAGATCTATTTTTTTTAAGTGTATTTTTGTATATATTCTTAATACATTTTTCCATTATTTAATGTGTATTTTGTATATATTTTTCATACAAATCTACGTTATTTTATGTGTATTTGTTTATATATTTTGACACAAATTTACAATATTTTATGGGTATTTTGTATATATATTTCAAAAGAAATTTACCTAGTTTTATGTGTATTTTGAAAATCTATTTTCATACAAACTCAAATTATTTTTATGTATTTTTGTATATATTTCAATACAAATTTTAGTTAGGTTATGTGTATTTTGTAAATCTATTTTCATTCAAATATATATTATTTTATTGATATTTTGTTGATTTATATTGATACGAATTTACATTATTTGATATGTACTTTGTATATATATTTTTATACGCATTTACATTATTTAATATTTATTTTGAGTATATAATTTTATACAAATTCATGGTATTTTATGTGTATTTGTATATATATTTTCATATAAATTTACATTATTTTATGTGTATTTTGTACATATCTTTCATTACAAATTTACCTTATTTTATGTTTATTTTGTATGTGTATTTTGTACATTTATATTTATACACGTTTACTCATACAAATTTATATTATTTTATTGGTATTTTGTTTATTTATTTTGATACGAATTACATGATTATATGTGTATTTTGTACACATTTTTTTATACGTTTTTACATTATTTAATGTGTATTTTGTTTCTATATTTTCATACAAATTTACGTTATTATCTGTGTATTTGTATAAATATTTTGATACAAATTTACTTTATTTCATGTATTTTGTATATATATTTCAATTCAAATTTAGCTTATTTTGTGTGTATTTTGTATATATTTTCATACAAATTTAATTACTTCTGAGTATTTTTGTATATAGTTTTATATAAATTTACGTTATTTTATGTTTATTTTGTATATTTATATTTATACAAATACACATTCTTTGATTGGTATTTTGATTATTTATTTTGATACGAATTTACATGATTTTATGTGTATTTTGTATACATTTTTTTATACGTATTTACATCATTTTATGTGTATTTTGTATATGTATTTTTATAGAAATCTACGTTATTTTATATGTATTCGCATACATATTTTTAAACAAATTTACATTGCTTTTTATGTATTTTGCATATCTATTTCAATACAAATCTACCTTATTGTACATATAAAACAATGTAAATTTGTTTCAAAATATATGTGCGAATACACATAAAATAACGTAAATTTCAATAAAAATCTATATACAAAATACTCATAAAATTAAGTAAATACGTATAAAAAAATGTAAACAAAATACACATAAAATAATGTGAATTCGAAACAAAATAAATAAACAAAATACCAATAAAAGAATGTGTATTTGTATAAATATAAATCTACAAAATACAGATACAAAATAAACATAAAATAAGGTAAATTTGTAATGAAATATATGTACAAAATACACATAAAATAATGTAAATTTATATGAAAATATATATACAAATACACATAAAATACCATGAATTTTTATAAAATTATATATTCAAAGTAAATATTAAATTATGTAAATGCGTATAAAAATATATATACAAAGTACATATAAAATAATGTAAATTCGTATCAAAATAAATCAACAAAATACCAATAAAATAATATATATTTGAATGAAAATAGATTTACAAAATACACATAACCTAACTAAAATTTGTATTGAAATATATACAAAAATACATAAAAATAATTTGAGTTTGTATGAAAATAGATTTTCAAAATACACATAAAACTAGGTAAATTTCTTTTGAAATATATATACAAAATACCCATAAAATATTGTAAATTTGTGTCAAAATATATAAACAAATACACATAAAATAACGTAGATTTGTATGAAAAATATATACAAAATACACATAGAATAATGTCAAATCGTATCAAAATGAATGAGCAGAATATCAATAAAATAACGTAAATTTGTATGAAAATAAAGATGCAAAATACCCATAAAATAAAGCATATTTTTATAAAAATACATATAGAAAAATACACAAAGAATAATTAAATTTGTGTTAAAATTAATATACAAAATGCATATACAATAAATTTAAATTTCATTATATTAAATGAAATAAATATACAAAATAAACATAAAATAAGGTAAATTTGTAATAAAATATATGTAAGAATACACATAAAATAATATAAATTTGTATGAAAATATATATACAAATACACATAAAATAACATGAATTTGTATAAAATTTGTTTCAAAATATATACGAATACACACAATAAAATAACGTAAATTTTTATGAAAATGTATATATAAAATACACATAAATTAATTTAAATACGTAGAAAAATATATATACAAAATACACATAAAATAATGTAAATTCGTAAAAAATTAAATACACAAAATTCTAATATTTTAAAAGAATGTATATTTGTAGGAAAATATATATACAAAAAACAAATAAAATAACTAATATTTGTATAAACATATATACAAAAATACACAAAAATAATTTAAATTTGTCAGAAAATGGATATGCAAAATACACATAAAGCTAGGTAAATTTTTATTGAAATACATATACAAAACTCACATAAAATAATGTAAATTTGTATGAAAATATATAAACAAATACATATAAAATAACGTAAATTTGGATAGAATATATATACAAAATATACATTAAATATTTTAAATATGTATAAAAATATATTATATTATATATATTTTTATTGATATTTGCGTTATTTATGTGTATTTTGTATATGTTTTCTCATAGAAATTTACATTATTTTATTGGTATTTTGTCTATTTATTTTGATACGAATGACATGATTATTTGTGTATTTTGTACATTTTTTTATACGTATTTACATTATTTAATGTGTATTTTGTTTATATATTTTTATACAAATTCACGTTATTATATGTGTATTTGTATAAGTATTTTGATACAAATTTATATTATTTTATGTATTTTGTATATATATTTCAATTCAAATTTCGCTTATTTTATGTGTATTTTGTATATCTATTTATTTTAATACAAAATCAAATATTTTATGTTTTTTCGTATATATTTTTATAAAAAATGCGTTATTTTATGGGTATTTTGCATCTTAATTTGCACACAAATTTACATTATTTTATTAATATTTTCTGTATTTATTTTGATACGATTTTACATTATTTTATTTGTGTTTTGTATATATTTTTTTTATACATATTTACATTATTTAATGTGTTTTTTGTATATACTCGTATATTTGATACAAATTTACGTTATTTTAAGTCTATATGTTTATATATTTTCATTCAAATTTACATTATTTTATGTGTATTTTGTATATGTATTTCAATACAAATTTACCTAATTTTATATGTTTTTTGAATATTTATTTTCATACAAGTTTAAATTATTTTTGTGTATTTTTGTATATAGTTTTATACAAATTTAGGTTATTTTATGTGTATTTTGTATATTTATTTTCATACAAATACACATTCTTTTCATGATATTTTGTTTATTTATTTTGACACGAATTAACATTATTTAATGTGTATTTTGTATATATATTTTTATACGTATTTACATTATTTCAAGTGTATTTTGTATATATAGTTCTATAGAAATCTGCGTTATTTTATGTGTATTCGTATATATATTTTGAAACAAATTTACATTGTTTTATGTGTATTTTGCATTTTTTTTTAATACAAATTTACCTTATTGTATGTGCATTTTGTATATTAATTTTAATACAAATTTGATTAATCTATGTGTATTTTTTTATATGTATTTTTATAAAAATATGCTTTATTTTATGGGTATTTTGCATCTTTATTTTCATACAAATTTACATTATTTTATTGATATTCTGTGTATTTATTTTGATATGATTTTACATTATTCTATGTGTATTTTGTATATATATTTTATATTAAATGTATTTGTTTTCATTTCATACAAATCTACATTATTTTATGTGTTTTTTGTACATGTATTTAAATACAAATTTAACTAGTTATATGTGTATTTTGTATATCTATTTTGTATGTATATTTTCATAGAAATTTACTCTATTTTATGAGTATTCGTATATATATTTTGATACAAATTTACATTATTAATGTGTATTTTGCATATCTGTTTCAATACAAATTTACTTTATTGTACGTGCATTTTGTATATTTATTTTAATACAAATTTAATTATTTGATATGTATTTATATATATATATATATTTTTATGCAAATATGCGTTATTATATGGATATTTTGCATCTTTATTTTCATAAAAATCTACATTATTTTATTGATATTCTCTTTATTTATTTTGATACGATTTAACATTATTCTATGTGTTTTTTGTATACATTTATAAATATATATATATATATATATATATATATATATATATATATATATATATATATATATATATATATATATATATATATATATATATATATATATATATATATATATATATATATATATATATATATATATATATTTACATTATTTAATGTTCATGTTTGTATATATATTTTATCCAAATTTACATTATTTTATGTGTATTTGTTTATATATTTTCATACATATTTACATTATTTTATGTGTTTTTTGTATATATATTTTTCTACGTATTTAAATTATTTTATGTGTATTTTGTTTATACATTTTCATAAAATAATTACGTTATTTTATTGTGTATAAGTATATATTTTGATACAAATTTTGTACAAATTCATGTTATTTAATGCGTATTTGTATATATATTTTCATACAAATTTATATTTTTTTATGTGTATTTTTTCATATATTTCATTACAAATGTACCTTATTTATGTTTATTTTGTATATTTATTTCATTGAATTTCAAATTATTTTATGTGTATATTTGTATTTGTATTTAGGTTATTTTATGTGTATTTTGTATATATATTTTCATCCAAAATTACATTATTTAATTGGTATTTCTTAATTTAACTCGATACGAATTTAGATTATTTCATAGGTATTTTGTATACATATTTTTATACTCATTTACATTATCTAATGTGTGTTTTGTATATATATTTTTTTATGCAAATTTATCTAATGATCATTTTTGTACATATATTTTTATAGAAATTTGCGTTATTTTATGTATATAGTTTTAAATAAATTTACGTTATTTTATGTGCATTTTGAATATTTATATTTATACAAATACACATTCTTTTATTGGTATATTGTTTATTTACATTTATACGAATTTACATTATTTTATGTGTATTTTGTATACATTTTTTTATACGTATTTACTTAATTTTATGTGTATTTTGTATATGTATTTTTATAGAAATCTACGTTATTTTATATGTATTCGTATATATATTTTGAAACAAATTTACATTATTTTATATGTATTTTGCATATCTATTTCAATACAAATTTACCTTATTGTATGTGCATTTTGTATATTTATTTTAATACAAGTTCAAATATTTTATATGTATTTTGGTATCAATAATTTTATAAAAAATGCGTTATTTTATAGGTATTTTGCATCTTAATTTTCATTTTATATGTACTTTGTATATACATTTTTATACGCTCTTACATTATTTAATATTTATTTTGAATATATATTTTTATACAAATTCATGGTATTTTATGTGTATTTGTATATATATTTTATTATAAATTTATATCATTGTATGTGTATTTTGTGCATATATTTTATTACAAATCTACCTTATTTTATGTTTATTTTGTATGTGTATTTTGTATATTTATATTTATCCAAATACACATTCTTTTATTGTTTTTTTGTTTATTTATTTTAATTCGAATTTACATTATTTTATGTGTATTTTGTATACATTTTTTTATACGTATTTACTTAATTTTATGTATATTTTATATATATATATATATTTTTACAGAAATCTACGTTTTTTTATTTGTATTCGTATATATATTTTAAAACAAATTTACATTGTTTTATATGTATTTTTGCATATCTCTTTCAATACAAATTTACCTTATTGTATGTGCATTTTGTATATTTATTTCAATACAAATTTAAAAATTTTATGTGTATTTTGGTATATATATTTTTATAAGAAATGCACTATTTTATGGGAATTTTGCATCTTTATTTTCATACAAATTTACATTATTTTATTAATATTCGGTGGATTTATTTTGATACGATTTTACATTATTCTATTTGTTTTTTGTATATACTTTTTTATACATATTTACATTATTTAATGTGTATCTTGCGTATATATTTTATACAAATTTATTATCTATTATCTATTTTCATACAAATACACATTCTTTTCATGATATTTTGTTTATTTATTTTGACACGAATTTACATTATTTGATATCTATTTTGTATATATATTTTTATACGTATTTACATAATTTCATATGTATTTTGTATATATATTTCTATAGAAATCTACTTTATTTTATGTGTATTCGTATATATATTTTGAAACAAATTTACATTGTTTTGTATGTATTTTTGAATATCTCTTTTAATACAAATTTACCTTACTGTATATGCATTTTGTATATTTATTTCAATACAAATTTAAATATTTTATGTGTATTTTGGTATATATATTTTTATAAAAAAATGCGATAATTTTTGGGAATTTTGCATCTTTATTTTCATACAAATTTACATTATTTTATTGATATTCTGTGTATTTATTTTGATACGATTTTACATTATTCTATTTGTTTTTTGTCTATATTTTTTTATACACATATACATTATTTAATGTGTATCTTGCATATATATTTTATACAAATTTACGTTATTTTAAGTGTATTTGTTTATATATTTTCATTCAAATTTACATTTATTTTTATTCGAAATTACATTATTTTATGTGTATTTTGTATAATTTTTTTTATACGTATTTACTTAATTTTATGTGCATTTTGTATATATATTTTTATAGAAATCTACGTTTTTTTATTTGTATTCGTATATATGTTTTGAAAGAAATTTACATTGTTTTATATGTATTTTTGCATATCTCTTACAATACAAATTTACCTTATTGTATGTGCATTTTGTATATTTATTTCAATGCAAATTTAAATATTTTATGTGTATTTTGGTATATATATTTTTATAAGAAATGCGCTATTTTATGGGAATTTTGCATCTTTATTTTCATACAAATTTACATTATTTTATTAATATTCGGTGTATTTATTTTGATACGATGTTACATTATTCTATTTGTTTTTTGTATATACTTTTTTATACATATTTGCATTATTTAATGTGTATCTTGCATATATATTTTATACAAATTTATTATCTATTATCTATTTTCATACAAATACACATTCTTGTCATGATATTTTGTTTATTTATTTTGACACGAATTAACATTATTTGATATGTATTTTGTATATATATTTTTATACGTATTTACATAATTTCATATGTATTTTGTATATATATTTCTATAGAAATCTACTTTATTTTATGTGTATTCGTATATATATTTTGAAACAAATTTACATTTTTTTATATGTATTTTTGAATATCTCTTTCAATACAAATTTACCTTACTGTATATGCATTTTGTATATTTATTTCAATACAAATTTAAATATTTTATGTGTATTTTGGTAAATATATTTTTATAAAAAATGCGATAATTTTTGGGAATTTTGCATCTTTATTTTTATACAAATTTACATTATTTTATTGATATTCTGTGTATTTATTTTGATACGATTTTACATTATTATATTTGTTTTTTGTATATATATTTTTTATACACATTTACAGTATTTAATGTGTATCTAGCAAATATATTTTATAGAAATTTACGTTATTTAAAGTGTATTTGTTTATATATTTTCATTCAAATTTACATTATTTGATGTGTATTTTGTATATGTATTTCAATACAAATTTACCTAATTTTATGTGTATTTTATATATTTTTTTTCAAACAAATTTAAATTATTTTTGTGTATTTTTGTATATAGTTTTATACAAATTTAGGTTATTTTATGTACGCATTTACATTATTTAGTGTGTGTTTTGTATATATATTTTTTTGCAAATTTACTTTATTTTATGTGCATTTTTGTACATATATTTTTATAGAAATTTGCGTTATTTGTATATGTTTTCTCATACAAATTTACATTATTTTATTGCTATTTTGTTTATTTATTTTGATACGAATTACATGATTATATGTGTATTTTGTACATATTTTTTATACGTATTTACATTACCTAATGTGTATTTTGTTTATATATTTTTAAACAGATCTACGTTATTATATGTATTTGTATAAATATTTTGATACAGATTTACATTATTTTATGTATTTTGTATGTACATTTCAATTCAAATTTATCTTATTTTAGCTGTATTTTGTATATATATTTTCATACAAATTTAATTACTTCTGTGTATTTTGTATATAGTTTTATACAAATTTACGATATTTTATGTGTATTTTGTATATTTATATTTATACAAATACACATTCTTTTACTGGTATTTTGTTTATTTATTTTGATACGATTTTTATGTATATTTTGTATTCATTTTTTTATAAGTATTTACTTCATTTTATGTGTATTTTGTATATATTTTTATAGAAATCTACGTTATTTTATGTGTATTCGTATATATATTTTGAAACAAATTTACATTGTTTTATATGTATTTTGCATATCTATTTCAATACAAATTTACCTTATAGTATGTGCATTTTTTATATTTATTTTAATACAAATTTTAATATTTTATGTGTATTTTGGTATATATATTTTTATAAAAAATGCGTTATTTTATGGCTATTTTGCATCTTTATTTTCATACAAATTTACATTATTTTATTAATATTCTGTGTATTTATTGTTGATACGATTTTACATTATTCTATTTGTGTTTTGTATATATTTTTTTATACATATTTACATTATTTAATGTGTATTTTGTATATATATTTGATACAAATTTACGTTATTTTAAGTGTATATGTTTATATATTTTCATTCAAATTTCCATTATTTTATGTGTATTTTGTATATGTATTTCAATACAAATTTACCTAATTTTATGTGTATTTTGTATATATATTTTCATACAAATACACATTCTTTTATTGATATTTTGTTTATTGATTTTGACGAGAATTTAAATTATTTAATGTGTATTTTGTATATATATTTTTATACGTATTTACATCATTTCATGTGTATTTTGTATATATATTTCTATAGAAATCTACGTTATATTATGTGTATTCGTATATAGATTTTTAAACAAATTTACACTTTTATGTGTATTTTGCATATTTTTTCAATACAAATTTACCTTATTGTATATGCATTTTGTATATTAATTTTAATACAAATTTAATTATTCTATGTGTATTTTTGTATATGTATTTTTATAAAAATATGCTTTATTTTATAGGTATTTTGCATCTTTATTTTCATACTAATTTACGTTATTTTATTGATATTCTGCTCATTCATTTTCATACGATTTGACATTATTCTATGTGTATTTTGTATATATTTTTCATACAAATTTACGTTATTTTATGTGTATTTGTTTATATATTTTGACACAAATTTACAATATTATATGGTTATTTTGTATATATATTTCAAAAGAGATTTACCTAGTTTTATGTGTATTTTGAATATCTATTTTCATACAAACTCAAATTATTTTTATGTATTTTTGTATATATTTCAATACAAATTTTAGTTATGTTATGTGTATTTTGTAAATCTATTTTCATTCAAATATATATTATTTTATTGTTATTTTGTTAATTTATATTGATACGAATTTACATTATTTTATATGTACTTTTTATATATATTTTTATACGCATTTACATTATTTAATATTTATTTTGAATATATAATTTTATACAAATTCATGGTATTTTATGTGTATTTGTATATATATTTTCATATAAATTTACATTATTTTATGTGTATTTTGTACATATATTTCATTACAAATTTACCTTATTTTATGTTTATTTTGTATGTGTATTTTGTACATTTATATTTATACAAATACACATTCTTTTATTGATATTTTGTTTATTTATTTTGTTTCGAATTTATATTATTTTATGTGTATTTTGTTTACATTTTTTATACGTATTTACCTAATTTTATGTGTATTTTGTATATATATTTTTATAGAAATCTACGTTATTTTATGTGTATTCGTATATATATTTTGAAACAAATTTACATTGTTTTATATGTATTTTTGCATATCTCTTTCAATAGAAGTTTACCTTATTGTATGTGCATTTTGTATATTTATTTCAATACAAATTTAAATATTTTATGTGTATTTTGGTATATATATTTTTATAAGAAATGCACTATTTGATGGGAATTTTGCATCTTTATTTTCATACAAATTTACATTATTTTATTATTATTCGGTGTATTTATTTTGATACGATTTTACATTATTCTATTTGTTTTTTGTATATATTTTTTTTTATACATATCTACATTATTTAATGTGTATCTTGCATATATATTTCATTCAAATTTATTATCTATTATTTATTTTCATACAAATACAAATTCTTTTCATGATATTTTGTTTATTTATTTTGACACGAATTTGCATTACTTAATATGTATTTTATATATATATTTTTATACGTATTTACATAATTTCATGTGTATTTTTTATATATATTTCTATAGAAATCTACGTTATTTTATATGTATTCGTATATATATTTTGAAACAAATTTACACTGTTTTATTTGTATTTTGCGTTTTTTTTTCAATACAAATTTACCTTATTGTATGTGTGTATTTTGTATATTAATTTAAATACAAATTTAATTATTCTATGTGTATTTTTGTATATGTATTTACAAAAAAAAAAGCTTTATCTTATGGGTATTTTGCATCTTTATTTTCATACAAATTTAAATTATTTTATTGATATTCTGTGTACTTATTTTGATACGATTTTACATTATTCTATGTATAACAAAAATAAATACAGAATACACAAAAATAGATATGCAAAATACATATAAACAATGTAAATTTGTTTCAAAATATATATACGAATACACATGAAATAAGGTAGATTTCTATAAAAATATATATACAAAATGCACATAAAATTAAGTAAATACGTATAAAAAATGTATACAAAATACACATAAAATAATGTAAATTAGTATCAAAATAAATAAACAAAATACCAATAAAAGAATGTGTATTTGTATAAATATATATATACAAAATACACATTAAATAATATAAATTTGTTTAAAACTATACAAAATACACATGAAATGATGTAAATACGTATAAAAATATATATACAAAATAAACATTAAATAATATAAATTCGCGTCAAAATAAATAAACAAAATATCAATAAAAGAATGTGTATTTGTATAAAAATAGATATACAAAATACACATAAAATAACCTAAATTTGTATCAAACTATATACAAAAATACACAAAAATATTTTAAATTTGTATGAAAATAAATATACAAAATACACATAAAATTAGGTAAATTTGTATTGAAATACATACACAAAATACACATAAAATAATGTAAATTTGAATGAAAATACATAAACAAATACACTTAAAATAACGTATATTTGTATAAAAAAAATATGTACAAAACACAAATAGAATAATGTAAAATCGTATCAAAATAAATACACAATAAATAAAGTAAATTAAATTAAATTTTATGAAAATAAAGAAGCAAAATACCCATAAAATAACGCATTTTTTTATTTATAAAAATATATTTACCAAAATACACATCAAAAAATTAAATTTGTATTAAAATAAATATACAAAAAACACATTCAATAAGGTAAATTTGTATTGAAATAGATATGCAAAACAATATAAAACAATGTAAATTTGTTTTAAAATATATATACGAATACACATAAAATAACGTAGATTTCTATAAAAATATATATACAAAATACACATAAAATGAAGTAAATACGTATAAAAAAATGTATACAAAATACAAATAAAATAATGTAAATTCGTATCAAAATAAATAAACAAAATACCAATAAAAGAATGTGTATATATATAAATATACAAAATACACAGTAAATAACGTAAATTTATATAAAAGTATATACAAAAATACACAGAAGTAATTAAATTTGTATGAAAATATATACAAAATACACACAAAATAAGCTAAATTTGAATTGAAATATATATACAAAATGCATGAAATAAAGTAAATTTGTATCAAAATATTTATACAAATACACATAAAAGAACGTAAATTTGTATGAAAATATATAAACAAAATACACATTAAATAATGTAAATACGTATAAAAAAATATGTACAAAACAAATTTACATTGTTTTATGTGTGTTTTGCATATTTTTTCAATACAAATTTACCTTATTGTATGTGCATTTTGTATATTAATTTTAATACAAATTTGATTAATCTATATGTATTTTTGTATATGTATTTTTATAAAAATATGATTTATTTTATGGGTATTTTGCATCTTTATTTTCATACAAATTTACATTATTTTTTTGATATTCTGTGTATTTATTTTGATATGATTTTACATTATTCTATGTGTATTTTGTATATATATTTTATATAAAATGTATTTGTTTTCATTTCATACAAATCTACATTATTTTATGTGTTTTTTGTACATGTATTTAAATACAAATTTAACTAGTTATATGTGTATTTTATATATCTATTTTGTATGTATATTTTCATAGAAATTTACTCTATTTTATGAGTATTCGTATATATATTTTGATACAAATTTACATTATTGATGTGTATTTTGCATATCTATTTCAATACAAATTTAATTTATTGTATGTGCATTTTGTATATTTATTTTAATACAAATTTAATTATTTTATAAGTATTTTTGTATATATATTTTTATGCATATATACGTTATTATATGGATATTTTGCATCTTTATTTTCATACAAATTTACATTATTTTATTGATATTCTCTTTATTTAATTTGATACGATTTAACATTAATCTATGTGTATTTTGTATATATTTTTTTATACATATTTACAATATTTAATGTTCATTTTGTATATATATTTTATCCAAATTTACATTATTTTATGTGTATTTGTTTATATATTCTCATACAAATTTACACTATTTTATGTGTTTTTTGTATATATATTTTTCTACGTATTTCAATTATTTTATGTGTATTTTGTATACCAATTTTCATAAAAAAAATTACGTTATTTTATTGTGTGTATAAGTATATATTTTGATACAAATTTTTAAAAAATTCATGTTATTTAATGTGCATTTGCATCAAAATTTGTATCAAAATAAATAAACAAAATTCCGATAAAAAAACGTATATTTGTAGAAAAATAAATAATGAAAATACACATAAAATAACGAGAATTTGTATAAAAATATATAAAAAAAAATAATAATATCAATTTGTATGAAAATAGATATACAAAATACACATATAATTAGTTAAATTTGTATTTAAATACATGTACAAAATACACGTAGAATTATGTAAATATGTATGAAATGAAAACAAATACACATAAAATAACGTACATTTGTATAAAATATATATACTAAATACACATAGAATAATGTAAAATCGTATCAAAATAAGTACACAGAATATCAACAAAATAATTTAAATTTGTATGAAAATAAAGATGAAAAATACCCATAAAATAGAGCATATTTTTTTTAAAAATACATATACAAAAATACACATAGAATAATTAAATTTGTATTAAAACTAATATACAAAATACATATACAATAAGGTTAATTTGTATTGAAAAAATACGCAAAATACACATAAAACAGTGTAAATTTGTTTCAGAAAATATACACGAATACACATAAAATAACGTTGATTTCTATATTAATATATATACAAAATACACATGAGATGATGTAAATACGTATAAAAATATATATACAAAACACACATTAAATAATGTAAATTCGCGTCAAAATAAATAAACAAAATATCAATAAAAGAAAGTGTATTTGTATGAAAATAGATATACAAAATACACATAAAATAACCTAAATTTGCATCAAACTATATACAAAAAAACACAAAAATATTTTAAATTTGTATGAAAATAATTATACAAAATACATATAAAATTAGGTAAATTTGTATTGAAATACATATACAAAATACACATAAAATAATGTAAATTTGAATGAAAATACATAAACAAATACACTTAAAATAACGTAAATTTGAATAACAAAATATATACAAAACACAAATAGAATAATGTAAAATCGTATCAAAATAAATACACAAAATATTAATAAAATAATGTAAATTTGTATGATAATAAACAGGCAAAATACAGATAAAATAACGCATTTTTTTTATTTAAAAAAATATATATACCAAAATACACATAAAAAAATTAAATTTGTATTAAAATAAATATATAAAAAAACCATACAATAAGGTAAATTTGTATTGAAATAGATATGCAAAATACATATAAAACAATGTAAATTTGTTTCAAAATATATATACGAATACACATAAAATAACGTAGATTTCTATAAAAATATATATACAAAATACACATAAAATGAAGTAAATACGTATAAAAAAATGCATACAAAATACACATGAAATAATATAAATTCGTATCAAAATAAATAAACAAAATACCAATAAAAAAATGTGTATTTGTAATACACATATAATTAGTTAAATTTGTATTTTAATACATGTACAAAAACACATAAAATTATGTAAATTTGTATGAAATGAAAACAAATACACATAAAATAACGTACATTTGTATAAAATATATATACAAAATACACATAGAATAATGTAAAACCGTATCAAAATAAGTACACAGAATATCAATAAAATAATTTAAATTTGTATGAAAACAAAGATGCAAAATACCCATAAAATAAAGCATATTTAAAAAAAAAATACATATACAAAAATACACATAGAATAATTAAATTTGTATTAAAATTAATATACAAAATGCACATACAATAAGGTAAATTTGTATTGAAAAAATACGCAAAATACACATAAAACAGTGTAAATTTGTTTCAAAATATATATACGAATACATATAAAATAACGTTGATTTCTATAGGAATATATATACAAAATACACATGAAATGATGTAAATACGTATAAAAATATATATACAAAATGTACATTAAATAATATAAATTCTCGTCAAAATAAATAATCAAAATATCAATAAAAGAATGTGTATTTGTATGAAAATAGATATTCAAAATACACATAAAATAACCTAAATTTGTATCAAACTATATACAAAAATACACAAAAATATTTTAAATTTGTATGAAAATAAATATACAAAATACACATAAAATTAGGTAAATTTGTATTGAAATACATATACAAAATACACATAAAATAATGTAAATTTGAATGAAAATACATAAATAAATACACTTAAAATAACGTAAATTTGTGTAAAAAAATATATACAAAACACAAATAGAATAATGTAAAATCGTATCAAAATAAATACACAGAATATTAATAAAATAATGTAAATTTGTATGAAAATAAAGAGGCAAAATACCCATAAAATAACGCATTTTTTTTATTTATAAAAATATGTATACCAAAATACACATAAAAAATACAAAAATAATTTAAATTTGTATGAAAATAAATATACAAAATACACATATAATTAGGTAGATTTGTAATAAAATACATATACAAAATACACTTAAAATAATGTAAATTTGAATGAAATTATATAAACAATTACACTTAAAATAACGTTAATTTGTATAATATATATATATATATATATATATATATATATATATATATATATATATATATATATATATATATATATATATATATATATATATATATATATATATATATATATATATAAATACACATTAAATAATGAAAATATGTATAAAAAAATATATACAAAACACAAATAGTATAATATAAAATCGTATCAAAATATATACACAGAATATTAATAAAATAATGTACATATGTATGAAAACTAAGATGCAAAATACCTATAAAATAACGCATTTTTTATAAAATTATATATACCAAAATACACATAAAATATTTGAATTTGTATTAAAATAAATATACAAAATGCACATACAATAAGGTAAATTTGTATTGAAATAGATATGCAAAATATTTATAAAACAATGTAAATTTGTTTCAAAATATATATACGAATACACATAAAATAACGTAGATTTCTATAAATATATATATACAAAATACAAATAAAATTAAGTAAATACGAATCAAAAATGTATACAAAATACACATAAAATAATGTAAATTCGTATAAATATAAATAAACAAAATACCAATAAGAGAATGTGTATTTGTATAAATATAAATATAAAAAATGCACATAAAATAACGTAAATTTGTATAAAACTATATACAAAAATACACAGAAGTAATTAAATTTGTATGAAAATAGATATACAAAATACACACAAAATAAGCTAAATTTCAATTGAAATATATATACAAAATACATAAAATAAAGTAAATTCGTTTCAAAATATTTTTAACAAATACACATATAATAACGTAAATTTGTAAAAAAAATATATAAACAAAATACACATTAAGTAATGTAAATACGTATAAAAAAATATTTACAAAATACACAAATAATCAAGTCATTCGTATCAAAATAAGTAAACAAAAAACTAATTAAATAATGTAAATTTGTATGAGAAAACATATACAAAATACACATAAAATACATAAGAATATATATACAAAACACACATTAGATAATGTAAATGAGTATAAAAATATGTATACAAAATACCTATGAAATAATCTAAATTCGTATCGAGTTAAATTAAGAAAATAACAATAAAATAATGTAATTTTGGATGAAAATATATATAAAAAACACACATAAAATAACCTAAATACAAATACAAATATACAAATTAAATATTTTAAAATTGAATGAAATAAATATTCAAAATAAACATAAAATAAGGTAAATTTGTAATACAATACATGTAAGAATACACATGAAATAATATAAATTTGTATGAAAATATATGTACAAATACACATAAAATAACATGAATTTGTATAAAATTTGTTTCAAAATATATACGAATACACACAATTAAATAACGTAAATTTTTATGAAAATGTATATATAAAATACACATAAAATAATTTAAATACGTAGAAAAATATATATACAAAATACACATAAAATAATGTAAATTCGTAAAAAATTAAATACACAAAATTCCAATAAAAGAATGTATATTTGTAGGAAAATATATATACAAAAAACAAATAAAATAACTAAAATTTGTATAAAAATATATACAAAAATACACAAAAATAGTTTAAATTTGTTTGAAAATAGATATGCAAAATACACATAAAGTTAGTCAAATTTGTATTGAAATACATATACAAAACTCACATAAAATAATGTAAATTTGTATGAAAATATATAAACAAATACATATAAAAAAAACGTAAATTTGGATAAAATATATATACAAAATATACATTAAATATTTTAAATATGTATATAAATATATTATATTATATATATTTTTATTGATATTTGCGTTAATTATGTGTATTTTGTATATGTTTTCTCATAGAAATTTACATTATTTTATTGGTATTTTGTCTATTTATTTTGATACGAATTACATGATTATTTCTGTAATTTGTACATTTTTTATATGTATTTACATTATTTAATGTGTATTTTGTTTATATATTTTTATACAAATTTACGTTATTATATGTGTATTTGTATAAGTGTATAAGTATTTTGATACAAATTTACATTATTTTATGTATTTTGTATATATATCTCAATTCAAATTTAGCTTATTTTATGAGTATTTTGTATATCTATTTATTTTAATACAAAATCAAATATTTTATTTTTTTTCGTATATATATTTTTATAAAAAATGCGTTATTTTATGGGTATTTTGCATCTTACTTTTCATACAAATTTACATTATTTTATTAATATTTTCTGTATTTATTTTGATACGATTTTACATTATTTTATTTGTGTTTTGTATATATTTTTTTATACATATTTTCATTATTTAATGTGTTTTTTGTATATATATTTGATACATATTTACGTTATTTTAAGTTATTTTATGTGTATTTGTTTATATATTTTGACACAAATTTACAATATTTTATGGGTATTTTGTATATATATTTCAAAAGAAATTTACCTAGTTTTATGTGTATTTTGAATATCTATTTTCATACAAACTCAAATTATTTTTATGTATTTTTGTATATATTTCAATACAAATGTAGAAATACAAATACAAATTTATTATTTTATTGGTATTTTGTTTATTTATTTTGATACGAATTACATGATTATATGTGTATTTTGTATATATTTTTTTATACGTAATTACATTATTTAATGTGTATTTTGTTTATATATTTTTCTATAAAATTTACGTAATTATATGTGTATTTGTAAAAATATTTTGATACAAATTTACTTTATTTTATGTATTTTGTACATATATTTCAATTCAAATTAGGCTTACTTTGTGTGTATTTTGTATATCTATTTTCATAGAAATTTAATTACTTCTGTGTATCTTTGTATATTGTTTTATATAAATTTACCTTATTTTATGTGCATTTTGTATATTTATATTTATACAAATATGCAAAATACATATAAAACTATGTAAATTTCTTTCAAAATATATATACGAATACACATAAAATAACGTAGATTTCTATAAAAATATATATACAAAATACACATAAAAAGAAGTAAATACGTATAAGAAAATGTATACAAAAAACACATAAAATAATGTAAATTCGTATCAAAATAAATAAACAAAATGCCAATAAAAGAATGTGTACTTGAATAAATATAAATATACAAAATACACATAAAATAACGTGAAATTGTATAAAACTATATACAAAAAAAAAAAATAATTAAATTTGTATGAAAATAGATATATAAAAGACACATACAATAAGCTAAACTAGAATTGAAATAAATATAGAAAATACATAAAATAATGCAAATTTGTATCAAAATATATATTCAAATACATATAAACAAAAACAAATATATAAACAAAATACTCATTAAATAATGTAAATAGGTTTAAAATATATACACCGAATATTAATAAAATAATGTAAATTTGTATGAAAATAAAGATGCAAAATTCCCATCAAATAGCGCATTTCTTATAAAAATATATATACCAAAATACACATAAAATATTTAAATTTCTATTGAAATAGATATACAAAATGCACATACAATAAGGTAAACTTCTATTGAAAGAGATATGCAAAAATACATATAAAACAATGTAAATTTGTTTCAAAATATATATACGAATACACATAAAATAACGTAGATTTCTATAAAAATATATATACAAAATACACATAAAGTTAAGTAAATACGTATAAAAAAATGTAAACAAAATACACATAAAATAATGTAAATTCAAAACAAAATAAATAAACAAAATACCAATAAAAGAATGTGTATTTGTATAAATATAAATGTACAAATTACACATACAAAATAAACATAAAATAAGGTAGATTTGTAATGAAATATATGTACAAAATACACATAAAATAATGTAAATTTATATGAAAATATATATACAAATACACATAAAATACCATGAATTTGTATAAAATTATATATTCAAAATAAATATTAAATAATGTAAATGCGTATAAAAATATATATAAAAAGTACATATAAAATAATGTAAATTCGTATCAATATAAATCAACAAAATACCAATAAAATAATTTATATTTGAATGAAACTAGATTTACAAAATACACATAACATAACTAAAATTTGTATTGAAATATATACAAAAATACACAAAAATAATTTAAACTTGTATGAAAATAGATATTCAAAATACACATAAAACTAGGTAAATTTCTTTTGAAATATATATACAAAATACCCATAAAGTATTGTAAATTTGTGTCAAAATATATAAACAAATACACATAAAATAACTTAAAATAACGTAAATATGTATCAAATATATATACAAAAAACACATTAAATAATGTAAATATGTATAAAAAAAAATATATACAAAACACGTAAAATCGTATCAAAATAAACACAGAAAATATTAATAAAATAATGTAAATTTGTATGAAAATTAAGATGCAAAATACCCATAAAATAACGCATTTTTTATAAAAATATATATACGAAAAAACATAAAATATTTGATTTTGTATTAAAATAAATAGATATAAAAAATACACATAAAATAAACTAAATTTGAATTGAAATATATATACAAAATACATAAAATTATGTAAATTTTTATCAAAATACTTATACAAATACACATATAATAACGTAAATTTGTATAAAAATATATATACAAAATACACATTAAATAATGTAAATACGTATAAAAAAAATGTACAAAATACACAAATAATCATGTAATTCGTATCAAAATAAATAGACAAAATACCAATAAAAGAATGTAAATTTCTATGAGAAAACATATACAAAATACACATAAATAACGCAAATATCAATAAAAATATATATAATATAATATATTTGTATACATATTTAAAATATTTAATGTATATTTTGTATATATATTTTATCCAAATTTACGTTATTTTATATGTATTTGTTTATATATTTTCATACAAATTTACATTATTTTATGTGAGTTTTGTATATGTATTTCAATACAAATTTGCCTAACTTTATGTGTATTTTGCATATCTATTTTCAAACAAATTTAAATTATTTTTGTGTATTTTTGTATATATTTTTATACAAATTTTAGTTATTTTATTTGTTTTTTGTATATATATTTTCCTTCAAATATACATTCTTTTATTGGAATTTTGTGTATTTAATTTTTTTACGAATTTACATTATTTTATGTGTATTTTGTGTATATATTTTTCTACGTATTAAAATTATTTTATGTGTATTTTATATATACATTTTCATAAAAATTTACGTTATTTTATTGTGTGTATTCGTATATATTTTGAAACAAATTTTATGCAAATTCATGTTATTTTATGTGTATTTGTATATATATTTTCATACAAATTTATATTATTTTATGTGTATTCTTACATATATTTTATTACAAATTTACCTTATTTTATGTTTATTTTGTATATTTATTTCATTCATTTTTTGATTATTTAATGTGTATTTTTGTATTTGTATTTAGGTAATCTTAGGTTATCTTTAGGTTACCTTTTTTTATGTTTATTTTGTATATTTATTTCATTCAATTTTAAATTATTTTATGTGTATAATTGTATTTGTATTTAGGTTATTTTATGTGTATTTTGTATATATATTTTCATCCAAAATTACATTATTTTATTGGTATTTTCTTAATTTAATTCGATACGAATTTAGATTATTTCATAGGTATTTTGTATACATATTTTTATACTCATTTACATTATCTAAAGTGTGTTTTGTATATATATTTTTATGCAAATATATTTTATGTTCATTTTTGTACATATATTTTTTATAGAAATTTGAGTTATTTTATGTATATAGTTTTACATAAATATACGTTATTTTATGTGCATTTCGTATATTTATATTTATACAAATACACATTCTTTTAATGGTATATTGTTTATTTACATTTATACGAATTTACATTATTATATGTGTATTTTGTATACATTTTTTATTCGTATTTACTTAATATTATGTGTATTTTGTATATGTATTTTTATAGAAATCTACGATTTTTATGTGTATTCGTATAGATATTTTGAAACAAATTTACATTATTATATATGTATTTTGCATATCTATTTCAATACAAATTTACCTTATTGTATGTGCATTTCGTATATTTATTTTAATACAAATTCAAATATTTTATGTGTATTTTGGTATCAATAATTTTATAAAAAAATGCGTTATTTTATAGGTATTTTGCATCTTAATTTTCATACAAATTTACATTATTTTATTAATATTTTGTGTATATATTTTGATACGATTTTACATTATTCTATTTGTGATTTGTATATATTTTTTTATACATATTTACATTATTTAATGTGTATTTTGAATATATATTTCATAAAAATTTACGTTATTATATGTGTATTTGTTTATATATTTTCTTTCAAATTTACATTATTTTATGTGTATTTTGTATATGTATTTCAGCAAAAATTAACATAATTTTATGTGTATTTTGTGTATTTCTTTTCATACAAATTTAAATTATTTTTGTGTATTTTTGTATATAGTTTTCTACAAATTTAGGTTATTTTATGTACGCATTTACATTATTTAAAGTGTGTTTTGTATATATATTTTTATCCAAAGTTACTTTATTTTACGTTCATTTTTGGACATATTTTTATAGAAATTAGCGTTATTTTATATGTATTTGTATATGTTTTCTCATACAAATTTACTTTATTTTATTGATATTTTGTTTATTTAGTTTGATAAGAATTACATGATTATATGTAAAATCGTATCAAAATATATACACAGAATATTAATAAAATAATGTAAATTTGTGTGAAAATTAAGATGCAAAATACCTATAAAATAACGCATTTTTTATAAAATTATTGATACCATAATACACATAAAATATTTCAATTTGTATTAAAATAAATATACAAAATACACTTACAATAAGGTAAATTTGTATTGAAATAGATATGCAAAATCATATAAAATAATGTAAATTTGTTCCAAAATATATATACGAATACACATAAAATAACGTAGATTTCTATAAAAATACATATACAAAATTCACATAAAATTAAGTAAATACGTATAAAAAAATGTATACAAAATACACATAAAATAGTGTAAATTCGTATAAATGTAAATAAACAATATACCAATAAAAGAATGTGTATTTGTATAAATATAAATATACAAAATGCACATAAAATAACGTAAATTTATATAAAACTATATACATAAAATAACGCAAATTTCTATAAAAATATATGTACAAAAATGAACATTAAATAAATTTGCATAAAAATATATATACAAAACACACATTAGATAATGTAAATGAGTATAAAAATATGTATAAAAAATACCTATGAAATAAACTAAATTCGTATCGAATTAAATTAAGAAATACCAATAAAATAATGTAATTTTGGATGAAAATATATATACAAAATACACATAAAATAACCTAAATACAAATACAAATATACACATAAAATAATTTAAAATTGAATGAAATAAATATACAAAATAAACATAAAAAAAGGTAAATTTATAATGAAATATATGAAAAAATACACATAAAATAATATAAATTTGTATGAAAATATATATACAAATACATATTAAATAACATGAATTTGTATAAAATTTGTATCAAAATATATACTTATACACACAATAAAAGAACGTAATTTTTTAATGAAAATGTATATACAAAATACACATAAAATAATTTAAATACGTAGAAAAATATATTACAAAAAACACATAAAATAATGTAAATATGTATGAAAATATATAAACAAATACACATAAAATAATGTAAATTTTGATAAAATATATATACAAAATGAACATTAAATAATGTAAATATGTATAAAAAAAATATTTACAAAAATACATAAAATAATGTTAAATCGTATCAAAATAAATAAAGAGAATATCAATAAAATAATGTAAATTTGTATGAAAATAAAGATGCAAAATATCCATATAATAAAGCATATTTGCATAAAAATATATATACAAAAATACATATAAAATAATTAAATTTGTATTAAAATAAATATACAAAATGCACGTAAAATAAAGTAAATTTGTATTGAAATAGATATGCAAAATACACATTAATAATGTAAATTTGTATCAAAATATATATACGAATACTCATAAAATAGAGTAAATTTCTATGAAAATATACATACAAAATAGATATACAAAATACACATATAACTAGTTAAATTTGTATTTAAATACATGAACAAAAAACACAAAATAATGTAGATTTGTATGAAATGAAAACAAATACATTTTATATAAAATATATATACAAAATACACAAAGAATAATGTAAAATGATATCAAAATAAATCCACAGAATATCAATAAAATAATGTAAATTTGTATGAAAATAAAAATGCAAAATACCCAAAAAATAAAGCATATTTAAAAAAAAAAATACATATACAAAAATACACATAGATTAATTAAATTTGTATTAAAATTAATATACAAAATGCACATACAATAAGGTAAATTTGTATTAAAAAAATATGCAAAATACAAATAAAACAATGTAAATTTTTTTCAAAATATATATACGAGTACACATAAAATAACGCAGATTTCTATAGAAATATATATACAAAATACACTTGAAATAATCTAAATACGTATAAAAATATATATACAAAATACACATTAAATAATGTTAATTCGTGTCAAAATAAATAAACAAAATATCATGAAAAGAATGTGTATTTGTATGAAAATAGATATACAAAATACATATAAAATAACCTAAATTTGTATAAAACTATATACAAAAATACACAAAAATAATTTAAACTTGTATGAAAATAAATATACAAAAAACATATAAAACTAGGTAAATTTGTATTGAAATACATATACAAAATACACATAAAATAATATAAATTTGAATGAAAATATATAAACATATAGACTTAAAATAACGTAAATTTGTATCAAATATATATACAAAAAACACATTAAATAATGTAAATATGTATAAAAAAATATATACAAAACACAAATAAAATAATGTAAAATCGTATCAAAATAAATACAGAAAATATTGATAAAAAAATGTAAATTTGTATGAAAATTAAGATGCAAAATTCCCATAAAATAACACATTTTTTATGAAATTATATATACGAAAAAACATAAAATATTTGATTTTGTATTAAAATAAATAGATATACAAAATACACATAAAAAAATCTAAATTTGAATTGAAATATATATACAAAATACATAAAATTATGTAAATTTGAATCAAAATACTTATACAAATACACATATAATAACGTAAATTTGTATAAAAATATATAAACAAAATACACATTAAATAATGTAAATACGTATAAAAAAATGTTCAAAATACACAAATAATCATGTAATTCGTATCTAAATAAATAGACAAAATACCAATAAAATAATGTAAATTTCTATGAGAAAACATATATAAAATACACATAAATAACGCAAATATCAATAAAAATATATATAATATAATATATTTTTATACATATTTAAAATATTTAATGTATATTTTGTATATATATTTTATCCAAATTTACGTTATTTTATATGTATTTGTTTATATATTTTCATACAAATTTACATTATTTAATGTGAGTTTTATATATGTATTTCAATACAAATTTGCCTAACTTTAAGTGTATTTTGCATATCTATTTTCAAACATATTTAAATTATTTTTGTGTATTTTTGTATATACTTTTATACAAATTTTAGTTATTTTATTTGTTTTTTGTATATATATTTTCCTACAAATATACATTCTTTTATTGGAATTTTGTGTATTTAATTTTTTACGAATTTACATTATTTTATGTGTATTTTGTATATATATTTTTCTACGTATTTAAATTATTTTATGTGTATTTTATATATACATTTTCATAAAAATTTACGTTATTTTATTGTGTGTATTCGTATATATTTTGAAACAAATTTTATACAAATTCATGTTATTTTATGTATATTTGTATATATATTTTCATACAAATTGATATTATTTTATGTGTATTCTTACATATATTTTATTACAAATTTACCTTATTTTATGTTTATTTTGTATATTTATTTCATTCAATTTTAAATTATTAAATGTGTATATTTGTATTTGTATTTAGGTTATTTTATGTGTGTTTTCTATATATATTTTCTTCCAAAATTACATTATTTTATTGTTATTTTCTTAATCTAACTCGATACGAATTTAGATTATTTCATAGGTATTTTGTATACATATTTTTATACTCATTTAATTTATCTAATGTGTGTTTTGTATATGTTTTTTTATGCAAACTAATTTTATGTGCATTTTTGTACATATATTTTTATAGAAACTTAAAACGTTATTTTATGTGTATTTTGTATATGTTTTCTCATACAAATTTACATTATTTAATTAGTTTTTTGTTTATTTATTTTGATACGAATGACTTGATTATTTGTGTATTTTGTAAATATTTTTTTATACGTATTTACATTACTTAATGTGTATTTTGTTTATATATTTTTTTACAAATTTACGTTATTATATGTGTATTTGTTAAAAATATTTTGAAACGAATTTACTTTATTTTATGTATTTTGTATATATATTTCAATTCAAATTTAGCTTACTTTGTGTGTATTTTGTATATCTATTTTCATACAAATTTAATTACTTCTGTGTATTTTTGTATATAGTTTTATACAAATTTACGTTATTTTATGTGCATTTTGTATATTTATATTTATACAAATACACACTCTCTTATTGGTATTTTGTTTATTTATATTTACACATATTTACATTATTTTATGTGTATTTTGTATACATTTATGATTCGTATTTACTTAATTTTATTTGTATTTTGTATATATATATTTATAGAAATCTACGTTATTTTATGTGTAATCGTATATATATTTTGAAACAAATTTACATTGTTTTATATGTATTTTGCATATCTATTTCAATACAAATTTACCTTATTGTATTTGCATTTTGTATATTTATTTTAATACAAATTCAAATATTTTATGTGTATTTTGGTATATATAATTTTATAAAAAATGCGTTATTTTATAGCAATTTTGCATCTTAGTTTTCATTTTTATTTTTATTTTTATATTTTTACAGCAAAGGAGACAGTTCAAGGGCACACAAAAAACAAACATTAATAAAAAAAAAAGCCCGCTACTCACTGCTCCTAAAAAGAATCCAAAGAGGTGGCCGAAAGATAGGTCAGTTTCGGGAGGAGAGGTGTCCTGATACCCTCCTCTTGAAAGAGTTTAAGTCGTAGGCAGGAGGAAATACAGATGAAGGAAGAGTGTTCCAGAGTTTACCAGCGTGAGGGATGAAAGAGTGAAGATGCTGGTTAACTCTTGCATAAGGGGTTTGGACAGTATAGGGATGAGCATGAGTAGAAAGTCGAGTGCAGCGGGGCCGCGGGAGGGGGGGAGGCATGCAGTTAGCAAGTTCAGAAGAGCAGTCAGCGTGGAAATATCGATAGAAGATAGAAAGAGAGGCAACATTGCGGCGGAATTTAAGAGGTAGAAGACTATCAGTATGAGGAGGAGAGCTGATGAGACGAAGAGCCTTAGCCTCCACTCTGTCCAGAAGAGCTGTGAGTGGAGCCCCCCCACACATGAGATGCATACTCCATACGAGGGCGGACAAGGCCCCTGTATATGGACAGCAACTGTGCAGGGGAGAAGAACTGGCGGAGACGGTACAGAACGCCCAGCCTCGAGGAAGCTGATTTAGTAAGAGATGAGATATGAGGTTTCCAGTTGAGATTTTAAGTTAAGGATAGACCGAGAATGTTTAGTGTTGAGGAAGGTGATAGCTGGGTGTTGTCAAAGAATAGGGGATAGTTGTTTGGAAGATTGTGTCGAGTGGATAGGTGGAGAAACTGTTTTTGAGGCGTTGAAGGACACCAGGTTCTTCTTGCCCCAATCGGAAATAATAGTAAGGTCTGAGGCTAAGCGTTCTGCAGTCTCCAGCCTTGAGTCGTTAAGTTCCTGAAGGGTGGGTCTTCTATTAAAAGAAGTTGAATAATGCAGAGTGGAATCATCGGCGTAGGAATGGATAGGACAGTTCGTTTTGGAAAGAAGATCATCAATGAACAACAGAAAAAGAGTGGGAGATAGGACAGAACCCTGTGGGACACCACTGTTAATAGATTTAGGGGAAGAACAGTGACCGTCTACCACGGCAGAAATAGAACGGTCAGAGAGGAAACTGGAGATAAAGGTACAGAGAGAAGGATAGAAACCGTAGGAGGGTAGTTTAGAAAGCAAAGATTTGTGCCAGACCCTATCAAAAGCTTTTGATATGTCCAGCGCAATAGCAAAAGTTTCACCGAAACGGCTAAGAGGATGACCAAGAGTCAGTTAAGAAGGCTAGAGATCACCAGTAGAACGCCCTTGCGGAACCCATACTGGCGATCAGATAGAAGGTCAGAAGTGGAAAGGTGCTTTTGAATCTTCCGGTTAAGGATTGATTCAAAAGCTTTAGATAGACAAGAAAGTAAAGCAATAGGACGGTAGTTTGAGGGATTGGAGCGGTCACCCTTCTTAGGTACAGGCTGTATGAAGGCATACTTCCAGCAAGAAGGAAAGGTAGATGTTGACAGGCAGAGGCGAAAGAGTTTGACCAGGCAGGGTGACAGCACGGAGGCACAGTTTTTAAGGACAATAGGAGGCACTCCATCAGGTCCATAAGCCTTCTGAGGATTGAGGCCAGAGAGGGCATAGAAAACATCATTTTGAAGAATCTTTATAACAGGCATAAAGGAGTCAGAGGGGGGATGAGTAGGAGGAATATGCCCAGAATCGTCCAGATTGGAGTTTTTAGAAAAAGTTTGAGAGAAGAGTTCAGCCTTAGAGATAGATGAGACGGCAGTGTTGCCGTCAGGACTGAGGAGTGGAGGGAAAGATGAAGAAGTGAAGTTGGAGGAGATGTTTTTGGCTAGATGCCAGAAGTCACGGGAAGAGTTAGAGAAAGCAAGGTTTTGGCATTTTCTATTAATGAAAGAATTTTTGGTTAGTCTGAGAATAGATTTGGCACGATTTCGGGCAGAAATGTAAAGTTCATAAATAGCATTAGTTTGAAGGCTCTGGTGCCTTTTGTGAGCTACCTCTCTATCATTGACAGCACGAGAACAAGCATGATTAAACCAAGGCTTTTTAGCGTGAGGAGTAGAGAAAGAACGAGGAATGTATGCCTCCATTCCAGAGACAATCACCTCTGTGATGCGCTGAGCACACACAGAGGGGTCTCTATCCTGGAAGCAATAATCATTCCACGGGAAATCGGAAAAGTACATCCTCAGGTCGTCCCACCGAGTTGAAGCAAAATGCCAGAAGCATCGCCTCTTCGGTGGGTCCAGAGGGTGTACAGGAGCGATAGGACAGGATGCAGAAATAAGATTGTGATCGGAGGAGCCCAACGGAGAGAACAGTTTGACAGAATAAGCAGAAGGGTTTGAGGTAAGGAAGAGGTCTAGAATGTTGGGCCGATCTCCAAGACGGTCGGGAATACGTGTAGGGTGCTGGACCAACTGCTCTAGGTCGTTGAGGATAGCAAAGTTGTAGGCTTGCTCACTAGGATGGTCAGTGAAAGAGGATGAAAGCCAAAGCTGGTGGTGAACATTGAAATCTCCTAAGATGGAGATTTCAGCGAAGGGAGAGTGGGTCAAGATGTGCTCCACTTTAGAATTCAAATAGTCAAAGAATTTTACATAGTTGGTAGAGTTAGGTGAGAGATAAACAGCACAGATGTATTTAGTAATAGAATGACAGTGAAGTCTTAACCAAATGTACATTATTTTATTAATATTCTGTGTATATATTTTGATACGATTTTATATTATACTATTTGTGTTTTTTATATATATTTTTTATACATATTTTCATTATTTAATGTGTATTTTTTATATATTTTTTATACAAATTAACGTTCTTTTAAGTGTATTTGTTTATATAATTTCATTCAAATTTACATTATTTTAAGTGTATTTTGTATATGTATTTAAATACAAATTTACCTAATTTTATGTTTATTTTGTATATTTATTTTCATACAAATTTAATTTATTTTTTGTGTTTTTTTTGTATAAACATATAGAGTAAATTTCTATGATAATATATATTCAAAATACATATAAAATTATGTAAATAACTATAAAAAAAAATATATTAAATACACCTAAATAAAATAAAATTCGTATCAAAATAAATAAACAAAATTCCGATAAAAGAACGTATATTTGTAGGAAAATAAATATACAAAATACACATAAAATTACGAAAATTTTAATAAAAATATATACAAAAAAACAAAAAAATAAATTTCAATTTGTATGAAAATAGGTATACAAAATACACATATAATTAGTTAAATTTGTATTTAAATACATGTACAAAATACACATAAAATAATGTAAATTTGTATGAAATGAAAACAAATTCACATAAAATAACGTACATTTGTATAAAATAGTTATACAAAATATACATAGAATAATGTAAAATCGTATCAAAATAAATACACAGAATATCAATAAAATAATGTAATTTTGTATGAAAATAAAGATGCAAAATACAAATAAAATAAAGCATATTTAAAAAAAAAAACATATACAAAAATACACATAGAATAATTAAATGTGTATTAAAATTAATATACAAAATGCACGTACAATAAGGTAAATTTGTATTGAAAAAATATACAAAATGCACATAAAAGTGTATATATATATATATATCTATTTATATATATATATATATATATATATATATATATATATATATATATATATATATATATATATATATATATATATATATATATATATATATATATATATATATATATATATATATATATATATATATATATATATATATATATATATATATATATATATATATATATATATATACAAAATACACATTAAATAATTTAAATTCTCGTCAAAATAAATAAACAAAATATCAATAAAAGAATGTGTATTTGTATGAAAAAAGATATACAAAATACTCATAAAATAACCTAAGTTTGTATAAAACTATATACAAAAAAAAAACAATAATAATTTAAATTTGTCTGAAAATAAATATACAAAATACACATAAAATTTGGTAAATTTGTATTGAAATACATATACAAAATACACATAAAATAATGGAAATTTGAATGAAAATATATAAACATATACACTTAAAATAGCGTAAATTTGTATCAAATATATATACAAAATACACATTAAATAATGTAAATATCCATAAAAAAATATATACAAAACACAAATAGAATAATTTAAAATCGTATCAACAATAAATATACAGAATATTAATAAAATAATGTAAATTTGTATGAAAATAAAGATGCAAAATAGCCATAAAATAACGCATTTTTTATAAAAATATATATACCAAAATACACATAAAATATTAAAATTTGTATTAAAATAAATATAAAAAATGCACATACTATAAGGTAAATTTGTATTGAAATAAATATGCAAAATATATATAAAACAATGTAAATTTGTTTCAAAATATAAATACGAATACACATAAAATAACGTAGATTTCTATAAAATATATATACAAAATACACATAAAATGAAGTAAATACGTATAAAAAAATGAATAAAAAGCATACATAAAAATCGTATCAAAATAAATAAAGAAAATACCAGTAAAAGAATATGTATTTGTATAAATATAAATATACAAAATACACATAAAATATCGTAAATTTGTATAAAACTATATACAAAAATACACAGAAGTAATTAAATTTGTATGAAAATATATATACAAAATACAGCTAAAATAACCTAATTTGAATTGAAATGTACATACAAAATACATAAAATAATGTAAATCTGTATCAAAATATTTATATAAATACATATAATAACGTAGATTTGTTTAAAAATATATAAACAAAATACAGATTAAGTAATGTAAATAGGTATAAAAAATATGTTCAAAATACACATATAATCATGTAATTCGTATCAAAATAAATAAACAAAATAGCAATAAAATAATGTAAATTTGTATGAGAAAACATATACAAATAACGCAAATTTCTATAAAAATATATGTAGAAAAATGCACATAAAATAAAGTAAATTTGCAGAAAAATATATACACAAAACACACCCTAAATAATGTAAATGCGTACATAAAATAACCTAAATTTATATAAAACTATATACAAAAATACACAAAAATAATTTGAATTTGTTTGAAAAGAAATATACAAAATACACATAAAATTAGGTAAATTTGTATTGAAATACATATACAAAATACACATCAAATAATGTAAATTTGAATGAAAATATATAAACACATAAACTTAAAATAACGTAAATTTGTATAAAATATATATGCAAGATACACATTAAATAATGTAAATGTGTATAAAAAAAATATATACAAAAAACAAATAGAATAATGTAAAATCGTATCAAAATAAATACACAGAATATCAATAAAATAATGTAAATTTGTATGAAAATAAAGATGCAAAATTCCCAAATATTATCGCATTTTTTATAAAAATATATATACCAAAATACACATAAAATATTTAAATTTGTATTGAAATAAATATACAAAATGCATATACAGTAAGGTAAACTTGTATTGAAAGACATATTCAAAAATACATATAAAACAATGTAAATTTGTTTCAAAATATATATATACGAATACACATAAAATAAAGTAGATTTCTATAGAAATATATATACAAAATACTTATGAAATTATGTAAATACGTATAAAAATATATATACAAAAAACATATCACATAATGTAAATTCGTGTCAAAATAAATAAACAAAATATCATGAAAAGAATGTGTATTTGCATGAAAATAGATAATAGATAATAAATTTGTATAAAATATATATGCAAGATACACATTAAATAATGTAAATATGTATAAAAAAGTATATACAAAAAACAAATAGAATAATGTAAAATCGTATCAAAATAAAAACACCGAATATTAATAAAATAATGTAAATTTGTATGAAAATAAAGATGCAAAATTCCCATAAAATAGCGCATTTCGTATAAAAATATATATACCAAAATACATATAAAATATTTTAATTTGTATTGAAATAAATATACAAAATGCACATACAATTAGGTAAATTTGTATTGAAAGAGATATGCAAAAATACATATAAAACAATGTAAATTTGTTTCAAAATATATATACGAATACAAATAAAAAAACGTAGATTTCTATAAAAATATAGATACAAAATACACATAAAATTAGGTAAATACGTATAAAAAAATGTATACAAAATACACATAAAATAATGTAATTTCGAATTAAAATAAATAAACAAAATACCAATATAAGAATGTGTATTTGGATAAATATAAATTTACAAAATACACATACAAAATAAACATAAAATAAGGTAGATTTGTAATAAAATATATGTACAAAATATACATAAAATAATGTATGTTAATGTGTATTCGCATATATATTTTGAAACAAATTTACATTATTTTATATGTATTTTGCATACCTATTTCAATAGAAATTTACCTTATTGTATGTGCATTTTGTATATTTATTTTGATACAAATTCAAATATTTTATGTGTACTTTGGTATCAATAATTTTATAAAAAATGCGTTATTTTAAAGGTAATTTGCATCTTAATTTTCATACAAATTTACATTATTTTATTAATATTCTGTGTATATATTTTGATACGATTTTACATTATTCTATTTGTGTTTTGTATATATTTTTTTATACATATTTACATTATTTAATGTGTATTTTGTATATATATTTTATACAAATTTACGTTATTATATGTGTATTTGTTTATATATTTTCTTTCAAATTTACATTATTTTATGTGTTTTTTGTATATGTATTTCAATAGAAATTAACCTAATTTTATGTGTATTTTGTATATTTCTTTTCATACAAATTTAAATTATTTTTGTGTATATTTGTATATAGTTTTATACAAATTTAGGTCATTTTATGTACGCATTTACATTATTTAATGTGTGTTTTGTATATATATTTTTATCCAAAGATACTTTATTTTACGCACATGTGCACATAAAATAACGTAAATTTGTATAAAACTATATCCAAAAATATACAGAAGTAAATAAATTTGTAAGAAGATAGATATACAAAATACACACAAAATAAGCTGAATTTGAATTAAATATATTTACAAAATACATAAAATAAATAAATTCGTTTCAAAATATTTTTAACAAATACACATAAAATAACGTAAATTTGTAAAAAAATATATAAACAAAATACACATTAAGTAATGTAAATACGTATAAAAAAATATTAACAAAATACACAAATAATCAAGTCATTCGTATCAAAATAAATAAACAAAAAACTAATTAAATAATGTAACTTTGTATGAGAAAACATATACAAAATACACATAAAATAACGTTTTAATATTTAAATACAAATTTAACTTATTACAATATTATATATACAATATTATTACAAAATATACATAAAATAACGAAAATTTGTATAAAAATTTATACAAAAAAAACACAAAAATAATTTCAATTTGTTTGAAAATAGATATACAAAATACACATATAATTAGTTAAATTTGTCTTTAAATACATGTACAAAATACATATAAAATAATGTAAATTTTAATGAAATGAAAACATATAAACATAAAATAACGTACATTTGTATAAAATATATATACAAAATACACATAGAATAATGTAAAATCGTATCAAAATAAGTACACAGAATATCAATAAAATAATTTAAATTTGTATGAAAATAAAGATGCAAAATACCCATAAAATAAAGCATATTTTTTTAAAAAATACATTTACAAAAATACACATAGAATAATTAAATTTGTATTAAAATTAATATACAAAATGCACATACAATAAGGTAAATTTGTACTGAAAAAATACGCAAAATACACATAAAACAGTGTAAATTTGTTTCAAAATATATATACGAATACACATAAAATAACGTTGATTTCTATAGGAATATATATACAAAATACACATGAAATGATGTAAATACGTATAAAAATATATATACAAAATACACATTAAATAATGTAAATTCGCGTCAAAATAAATAAAGAAAATATCAATAAAAGAATGTGTATTTGTATGAAAATAGATATACAAAATACACTTAAAATAACCTAAATTTGCATCAAGCTATATACAAAAATGCAAAAAAATATTTTAAATTTGTATGAAAATAAATATACAAAATAACCATAAAATTAGGTAAATTTGTATTGAAATACATATACAAAATACACATAAAATAATGTAAATTTGTATGAAATTAAAACAAATTTACATAAAATAACGTACATTTGTATAAAATATATATACAAAATATACATAGAATAATGTAAAATCGTATCAAAATAAATACACAGAATATCAATAAAATAATGTAAATTTGCATAAAAATATATATACAAAACATACATTAAATAATGTACATGCGTATAAAAATATGTATACAAAATACCAATGAAATAATCTAAATTTGTATCGAATCAAATTAACAAAATACCAAAAAAATAATGGAATTTTGGATGAAAATATATACAGAAAATACACATAAAATAACCTAAATACAAATACAAATATACACTTAAAATAATTTAAAATTGAATGAAATAAATATACAAAATAAACATAAATAAGGTAAATTTGTAATGAAATATATGTACAAAATACACATAAAATAATATAATTTTGTATGAAAATATAAATACAAATACACATAAAATAGCATGAATTAGTATAAAAATATATATTCAAAATAAACATTAAATAATGTATAAAAATATATATACACAATAAAGTAAATTTGTATTGAAATAAATATGCAAAATACACATAAATAATGTAAATTTGTATCAAAATATATATATACGAATACACCTAAAATAGAGTATATTTCTATGAAAATATACATACACAATACATATCAAATGATGTAAATAAGAATAAAAATATATATATCAAATACACCTAAAATAATGTAAATTCGTATCAAAATAAATAAACAAAATTCCGATAAAAAACGTATATTTGTAGGAAAATAAATACCCAAAATACACATAAAATAACGAAAATTTGTATAAAAATATATACAAAAAAAAATAATATCAATTTGTATGAAAATAGATATACAAAATACACATATAATTAGTTAAATTTGTATTTAAATACATGTACAAAATACACGTAAAATGATGTAAATTTGTATGAAATGAAAACAAATACACATAAAATAACGTACATTTGTATAAAATATATATACTAAATACACATAGAATAATGTAAAATCGTATCAAAATAAGTACACAGAATATCAATAAAATAATTTAAATTTGTATGAAAATAAAGATGCAAAATACCCATAAAATAAAGCATTTTTTTTTAAATACATATACAAAAATACACATAGAATAATTAAATTTGTATTAAAATTAATATACAAAATGCACATACAATAAGGTTAATTTGTATTAAAAAAATACGCAAAATACACATAAAACAGTGTAAATTTCTTTCAAAAAATATATACGAATACACATAAAATAAGGTTGATTTCTATAGGAATATATATACAAAATACACATGAGATGATGTAAATACGTATAAAAATATATATACAAAATACACATTAAATAATGTAAATTCGCGTCAAAATAAATAAACAAAATATCAATAAAAGAAAGTGTATTTGTATGAAAATAGATATATAAAATACACATAAAATAACCTAAATTTGCATCAAACTATATACAAAAATACACAAATTTTTTTTAAATTTGTATGAAAATAAATATACAAAATACATATAAAATTCGGTAGATTTGAATTGAAATACATATACAAAATACACATAAAATAATGTAAATTTGAATGAAAATACATAAACAAATACACTTAAAATAACGTAAATTTGTATAAAAAAATATATACAAAACAGAAATAGAATAATGTAAAATCGTATCAAAATAAATACACAGAATATTAATAAAATAATGTAAATTTGTATGAAAATAAAGAGGCAAAATACCCACAAAATAGCGCATTTTTTTATTTATTTATAAAAATATATATACCGAAATACACATAAAAAAATTAAATTTGTATTAAAATAAATATATAAAAAACCCATACAATAAGGTAAATTTGTATTGAAATAGATAAGCAAAATACATATAAAACAATGTAAATTTGTTTCAAAATATATATACGAATACACATAAAATAACGTAGATTTCTATAGAAATATATATACAAAATACACATAAAATTAAGTAAATACGTATAAAAAAATGCATACAAAATACACATAAAATAATATAAATTCGTATCAAAATAAATAAACAAAATACCAATAAAAGAATGTGTATTTGTAACACACATATAATTAGTTAAATTTGTATTTTAATGCATGTACAAAATACACATAAAATTATGTAAATTTGTATGAAATGAAAACAAATACTCATAAAATAACGTACATTTGTATAAAATATATATACAAAATACACATAGAATAATGTAAAACCGTATCAAAATAAGTACACAGAATATCAATAAAATAATTTAAATTTGTATGAAAACAAAGATGCAAAATACCCATAAAATAAAGCATATTTAAAAAAAAAATACATATACAAAAATATACATAGAATAATTAAATTTGTATTAAAATTAATATACAAAATGCACATTCAATAAGGTAAATTTGTATTGAAAAAATACGCAAAATACACATAAAACAGTGTAAATTTGTTTCAAAATATATATACGAATATACATAAAATAACGTTGATTTCTATAGGAATATATATACAAAATACACATGAAATGATGAAAATACGTATAAAAATATATATACAAAATACACATTAAATAATGTAAATTCGCGTCTAAATAAATAAACAAAATATCAATAAAAGAAAGTGTATTTGTATGAAAATAGATATTCAAAATACACATAAAATAACCTAAATTTGTATCAAACTATATACAAAAATACACAAAAATATTTTAAATTTGTATGAAAATAAATATACAAAATACACATAAAATTAGGTAAATTTGAATGGAAATACATATACAAAATACACATAAAATAATGTAAATTTGAATGAAAATACATAAGCAAATACACTTAAAATAATGTAAATTTGTATAAAAAAAATATATACAAAACACAAATAGAATAATGAAAAATCGTATCAAAATAAATACACAGAATATTAATAAAATAATGTAAATTTGTATGAAAATAAAGAGGCAAAATACCCATAAAATAACACATTTTTTTTTATTTATAAAAATATTTATACCAAAATACACATAAAAAAAATAGATTTGTATTAAAATAGATATATAAAAAACACATACAATAAGACAAATTTGTATTGAAATAGATATGCAAAATACATATAAAGCAATGTAAATTTGTTTCAAAATATGTATACGAATACACATAAAATAACGTACGTGGCCGCGAAAAAAAATGTTACATTTTGAGCGCAAAAAAAAATGTTACACGCGAATCAACGTAACATTTTTACTCACGTTCCCGCCATAAGAGAAGTGGGCGGAGCTTGTGCTGACGTAGTGCGCTTGGTCCCCCCTTACTCCCTTCCCACCCCACGCCTCGCTCCCCAGTGAGCTCCCGGAGCTCACCATTTTCTACTCGACCCCCACCTTTCCCGCCCTGTATCTCCACTTCTACCAGTCACAATGGCAAAAAGTCACCTGTCTTTGGTGCAGAAGAGTCGGGCCCTGACTCTATTAGAACAAGGAATGTGTGTGATACGCGTGGCGGCTGAGCTGCAGGTCGCAAGAATGACGATTTACCGCCTCAAGAGAGCAAGTAGCGCACTGCCCCTGGGTACCACTCCACGACGGAAGAAGGGCTCTGGCCGGCCAAGGAAGACTTCGCCACGCACAGACCAAATTCTGAAGAGAGAAGTGATGTCAAACCCTAGTATAACGGCGTTAGAACTAAAAGAAAACCATTCAGAGCTGCTCAAGAAGGTCACAGTCAGAACGATACAGCATCGACTTCAGAAAGACTTGAAATTGCCAACACGTCGAGCCGCCAAGAAACCTCTTCTGACTGAGAACATGAAAAAGAAAAGGCTGCAGTTTTGCAGGAAATATCAACACTGGACATCAGAGGAGTGGAAGAAGGTCATGTTCAGTGATGAGAGTACGTTCCGGCTCATCAGGGGTACTTCGAAGATCGCCAGACGCCCGAAAGATGCCTCCCGCTACGACCCGAAGTACACAGTCAAAACCGTGAAATATCCCGACAGCGTGATGGTGTGGGGTGCCTTCAGCGGGAATAAGGGCAGAGGTGGCTTATTCTTCCTACCCAAGAACGTCACTATGAAGTCAGACAACTACATCGATGTTCTGCGTGACCACATGGTGAAGTTCTGGGAGATACACGACTGCAACTTTTTTATGCACGACGGCGCACCAGCACACAGATCAAAAGCGGTGAAGAAATTCCTCGAGGACAACCATATTAACGTTCTATAGTGGCCTGGTAACTCCCCTGATCTCAATCCAATCGAAAATGCATGGATCAAAGTGAAGAACACCCTGCAGAAGGAACGACCCAGCAGCATACCAGACCTGAAGGAGGCCCTGAAGAAGCAGTGGATTTCGATGGACTTGGAGTATTTCGCCACTCTCGCCACTTCCATGCCCAGGAGGATCGAGAAGGTCATCAAGATGAAAGGAAATATGACAAAATACTAAAATGTAAACAATTTTGTATAAATATTGTAATCATAAAAAGGTGAATAAAACCCATTTAGCTTGTATTTTTGTGTTTACGTAACCAACAAATCATGATGTAACATTTTTTTTTGCGGCGACTATAGATTTCTATAAAAATATATATACAAAATACACATAAAATGAAGTAAATACGTATAAAAAAATGTATACAAAATACACATAAAATAATGTAAATTCGTATCAAAATAAATAAACAAAATACCAATAAAAGAATGTGTATTTGTATAAATATAAATATACAAAATACACATAAAATAACGAAAATTTATATAAAACTATATACAAAAATACACAGAAGTAATTAAATTTGTATGAAAATATATACAAAATACACACAAAATAAGCTAAATTTGAATTGAAATATATATACAAAATACATGAAATAAAGTAAATTTGTATCAAAATATTTATACAAATACACATATAATAACGTAAATTTGTATGAAAATATATAAACAAAATACACATTAAATAATGTAAATACGTATAAAAAAATATGTACAAAATACACATATAATCATGTAGTTCGTATCAAAATGAATAAACAAAATAATATAAATTTGTATCAGTAAACGTGTATGTTGCATATTTTTTCAATACAAATTTACTTTATTATATACGCATTTTGTATATTAATTTTAATACAAATTTAATTATTCGATGTGTATTTTTGTATCTTTATTTTTATAAACATATGCTTTATTTTTTGGGTATTTTGCATCTTTATTTTCATACAAAGTTACATTATTTTATTGATATTCTGCTCATTCATTTTGATACGAATTGACATTATTCTATGTGTATTTTGTATATATTTTTCTTACAAATTTACGTTATTTTATATGTATTTGCTTATATATTTTGACACAAATTTACAATATTTTATGGCTATTTTGTATATACATTTCAAAAGAAATTTTCCTAGTTTTATGTGTATTTTGTATATCTATTTTCATACAAACTCAAATCATTTCTATGTATTTTTGTATATATTTTAATACAAATTTTATTATGTTTTGTGTATTTTGTAAATTTATTTTCATCCAAATATATAATATTTTATTGGTGTTTTGTTGATTTATATTGATACGAATTTACATTATTTTATATGTATTTTGTATATATATTTTTATACGCTTTTACATTATTTAATATTTATTTTGAATATGTATTTTTATACAAATTCATGGTATTTTATGTGTATTTGTATATATATTTTGATACAAATCTACATTATTTTATGTATTTTGTGTATACATTTCAATTCAAATTTAGCTTATTTTATTTGTATTTTGTATATATATTTTCATACGAATTTAATTACTTCTGTGTATTTTTGTATATAGTTTTATACAAATTTACGTTATTTTATGTGTATTTTGTGTATTTATATTTATACAAATACACATTCTTTTATTGGTATTTTGTTTATTAATTTGATACGAATTTACATAATTTTATGTGTATTTTGTATACATTTTCTTATACGTATTTACTTCATTTTATGTGTATTTTGTATATATATTTTTATACAGATCTGCGTTATTTTATGTGTATTCGTATATATATTTTGAAACAAATTTACATTGTTTTATATGTATTTTGCATATCTAATTCAATACAGATTTACCTTATTGTATGTGTATTTTGTATATTTATATTAATACAAATTAATTTTTTCATGTGTATTTTGGTATATATATTTAAAAAAAAATGCGTTATTTAATGGGTATTTTGCATCTTTATTTTCATACAAATTTACATTGTTTTATTAATATTCTGTGTATTTATTTTGATACGATTTTACATTATTCTATTTGTGTTTTGTATATATTTTTTTATACATATTTACATTATTTAATGTGTATTTTGTATATTTTAAAACAAATTTACGTTATTTTATGCGCATCTGTTAAAATATTTTGATACAAATTTACATTATTTTATGTATTTTGTATATATTTCAATACAAATTTAGTTTATTTTATGTATATTTTGTATATCTATTTTCATTCGTATCAAAATAAATAAACAAAATAGCAATAAAATAATGTAAATTTGTATGAGAAAACACATACAAATACACATAAAATTACGCAAATTTCAAAAAAAAATATATGTACAAAAATGCACATAAAATAAAGTAAATTTGCATAAAAATATATATACAAAACACACATTAAATAATGTAAATGCGTACATAAAATAGCCTAAATTTGTTTAAAACTATATACAAAAATACACAAAAATATATATACAAAAAACAAATAGAATAATGTAAAATCGTATCGAAATAAATACACCGAATATTAATAAAATAATGTAAATTTGTATGAAAATAAAGATGCAAAATTCCCATCAAATAGCGCATTTCTTATAAAAATATATATACCAAAATACACATAAAATATTTAAATTTGTATTGAAATAAATATACAAAATGCACATACAATAAGGTAAACTTCTATTGAAAGTGATATGCAAAAATACATATAAAACAATGTAAATTTGTTTCAAAATATATATACGAATACACATAAAATAACGTAGATTTCTATAAAAATATATATACAAAATACACATAAAATTAAGTAAATACGTATAAAAAAATGTAAACAAAATACACATAAAATAATGTAAATTCGAAACAAAATAAATAAACAAAATACCAATAAAAGAATGTGTATTTGTATAAATTTAAATGTACAAAATACACATACAAAATAAACATATAATAAGGAAAATTTGTAATGAAATATATTTACAAAATACACATAAAATAATGTAAATTTATATGAAAATATATATAGAAAGACACATAAAATACCATGAATTTGTATAAAATTATATATTCAAAATAAATATTAAATATTGTAAATGCGTATAAAAATATATATACAAAGTACATATAAAATAATACAAATTTAATAATTCTATGTGAATTTTTGTATATGTATTTTCATTAAAAAAAATGCTTTATTTTATGAGTATTTTGCATCTTTATTTTCATACAAATTTACATTATTTTATTGATATTCTGTGTATTTATTTTGATACGATTTTATATTATTCTATGTATATTTTGTATATATATTTCATACAAATGAACGTTATTTTATGTGAATTTGTTTTCATTTCATACAAATTTACATTATTTTATGTGTATTTTGTACATGTATTTAAATGCAAATTTAACTGATTATATGTGTATTATGTATATCTACTTTCATACAAATCGAAATTAGTTTTGTGTATTTTAGTATATATTTTTATTCAAATTTTCGTAATTTTATGTGTATTTTGTATATTTATTTTCCTACAAATATACGTTCTTTTATCGGAATTTTGTTTATTTATTTTGATACGAATTTTCATTATTTTAGGTGTATTTGATATATATATTTTTATACTTATTTACATAATTTTATATGTATTTTGAATATATATTTTCATAGAAATTTACTCTATATGTATATACAAAAAAACACAAAAATAATTTAAATTTGTATGAAAATAAATATACAAAATACACATAAAATTAGGTAAATTTGTAATAAAATACATATACAAAATAAACTTAAAATAATGTAAATTTGAATGAAATTATATAAACAAATACACTTAAAATAACGTTAATTTGTATTAAATATATATAAAAAATACACATTAAATAATGAAAATATGTATAAAAAAATATATACAAAACTAAAATAGTATAATATAAAATCGTATCAAAATATATACACAGAATATTAATAAAATAATGTACATTTGTAAGAAAACTAAGATGCAAAATACCTATAAAATAACACATTTTTTTAAAATTATATATACCAAAATATACATAAAATATTTGAATTTGTATTAAAATAAATATACAAAATGCACATACAATAAGGTAAATTTGTATTGAAATAGATATGCAAGATACATATAAAACAATGCAAATTTGCTTCAAAATATGTATACGAATACACATAAAATAACGTAGATTTCTATAAATATATATATACAAAATACAAATAAAATTAAGTAAATACGAATCAAAAATGTATACAAAATACACATAAAATAATGTAAATTCGTATAAATATAAATAAACAAAATACCAATAAGAGAATGTGTATTTGTATAAGTATAAATATACAAAATGCACATAAAATAACGTAAATTTGTATAAAACTATATACAAAAATACACAAAAGTAATTAAATTTGTGTGAAAATAGATATACAAAATACACACAAAATAAGCTAAATTTGAATTGAAATATATATACAAAATACATAAAATAAAGTAAATTCGTTTCAAAATATTTTTAACAAATACACATATAATAACGTAAATTTGTAAAAAAATATATAAACAAAATACACATTAAGTAATGTAAATAATTATAAAAAAATATTTACAAAATACACAAATAATCAAGTCATTCGTATCAAAATAAATAAACAAAAAACTAATTAAATAATGTAAATTTGTATGAGAAAAAATATACAAAATACACATAAAATAACGTTTTAAGTTTCTATAAAAATATATGTACAAAAATGCACGTAAAAAATTACATTATTTTATATGTATTTTGTACATGTATTTAAAGACAAATTTAACTAATTATATGTGTATTTTGTATATCTATTTTCAAACAAATCGAAATTATTTTTGATTGTTTTTTGTATAAATTTTTATACAAATTTTCGTTATTTTATATATATTTTGTATATTTATTTTCCTACAATTATACGTTCTTTCATCGGAATTTTGTTTATTTATTTTGATACGAATTTACATTATCTTAGGTGTATTTGGTATATATATTTTTTACTATTTACATAAGTTTATGTGTATTTTGTATGTATATTTTCATAAAAATTTACTCTATTTTATGTGTATTCGTATATATATTTTATACAAATTTACATTATTGATGTGTATTTTACATATCTATTTCAATACAAATTTACTTTATTGTGTATTTATTTGAATATAAATTTAATTATTTCATGTGTATTTTTGAATGTATATTTTTATGCAAATATGCGTTATTATATGGGTATTTTGCATCTTTATTTTCATACAAATTTACATTATTTAATTGATATTCTCTTTATTTATTTTGATTCGATTTAACATTATTCTATGTGTATTTTTTATATATATTTTTATACATATTTACATTATTTAATGTATATTTTGTATATATATTTTATTCAAATTTACGTTATTTTATGTGTATTTGTTTATATATTTTCATACAAATTTACATAGTTTTATACAAATTTACGTTATTTTATGTGTATTTTGTATATGGATTTTCATACAAATACACATTCTTTTATTGATATTTTGTTTATTTATTTTGACACAAATTTACATTATTTAATGTCTATTTTGTATATATATTTTTATACGTATTTACAGCATCTCAAGTGCATTTTGTGTATATATTTCTATAGAAATCTACGTTATTTTATGTGTATTCGTATATATATTTTGAAACAAATTTACATTGTCTTGTGTATTTTGCATATTTTAAAATTTTGTATATTACTTTTAATACAAATTTAATTATTGAATGTGTATTTTTGTATATGTATTTTTAAAAAAATATGCTTAATTTTATGGGTATTTTGCACCTTTATTTTCATACAAATTTACGTTGTTTTATTGATATTCTGTGTATTTATTTTGATACGATTTTACATTATTCTATGTGTATTTTTTATATATATATTTTATACAAATGTACGTTATTTTATGTGTATTTGTTTTAATTTCTTACAAATTTACATTATTTTATGTGTATTTTGTACATGTATTTAAAGACAAATGTAATTAATTATATGTGTATTTTGTATATCTATTTTCATACAAATTGAAACTATTTTTGTTTATTTTTGTATATATTTTCATACAAATTTTCGTTATTTTATGTGTATTTTGTATATTTATTTTTCTATAAATATACGTTCTTTTATCTGAATTTTGTTTATTGATTTTTTTACGAGTTTACCTTATTTTGTATATCTATTTTCATACAAATTTAATTACTTCTGTGTATTTTTGTATATAGTTTTATATAAATTTACGTTATTTTATGTGTATTTTGTATATTTATATTTATACAAATACACATTCTTTTATTGGTATTTTTTTTTATACGAATTTACATTATTTTATATGTATTTTGTATACATTTTTTTATACGTATTTATTTCATTTTATGTGTATTTTGTATATATATTTTTATAAAAATCTGCGTTATTTTATGTTTATTCGTATACATATTTTAAAACAAATTTACATTGTTTTATATGTATTTTGCATATCTTGTTCAATACAAATTTACCTTATTGTATGTGTTTTTTATATATTTATTTTAATACAAATTTAATTTTTTTATGTGTATTTTGGTATACATATTTTTATAAATAAAAAAAATGCGTTATTTGATGGGTATTTTGCCACTTTATTTTCATAGAAATTTACATTATTTTATTAATATTTTGTGTATTTATTTTGATATGATTTTACATTATTCTATTTGTGTTTTGTATATATTTTTTTATACAAATTTACGTTATTTTAAGTGTATTTGTTTATGTATTTTCATTCAAATTTACATTATTTTATGTGTATTTTGTATATGTATTTCAATACAAATTTACCTAATTTTATGTGTATTTTGTATATTTATTTTCATACAAATTTAAAATATTTTTGTGTATGTTTATATATAGTTTGATACAAATTTAGGTTATTTTATGTGTATTTTGAATATCTATTTTCATACAAATACACATTCTTTTATTGATATTTTCTTTATTTATTTTGACGCGAATTTATATTATTTAATGTGTATTTTGTATATATATTTTTATACGTATTTACATCATTTCATGTGTATTTTGTATATATATATTCCTATAGAAATCAACGTTATTTTATGTGTATTCGTATATATATTTTGAAACAAATTTACACTGTTTTATGTGTATTTTGCGTATTTTTTCAATACAAATTTACCTTATTGTATGTGCATTTTGTATTTTAATTTTAATACAAATTTAATTATTCTATGTGTATTTTTGTATATGTATTTTTTTTTTTTAAATATGCTTTATTTTATGGGTATTTTGCATCTTTGTTTTCATACAAATTTAAATTATTTTATTGATATTCTGTATACTTATTTTGATACGGTTTTACATTATTCTATGTGTATTTTGTATATATATTTTATACAAATGTACGTTATTTTATGTGTATTTGTTTTCATTTCATACAAATTTACATAATTTTATGTGTATTTTGTACATGTATTTAAATACAAATTTAACTAATTATATGTGTATTTTGTATATCTATTTTCATTCAAATTGATATTATTTTTGTTTTGTTTTTGTATGTATTTTTATACAAATTTTCGTTATTTTATGTGTATTTTCGGTATTTATTTTCCTACAAATATACGTTTTTTGTCGGAATTTTGTTTATTTATTTTGATACGAATTTACATTATTTTAGGTGTATTTGATATATATATTTTTGTACTTATTTATATAATTTGATATGTATTGTGTATATATATTTTCATAGAAATTTACTCTATTTTAGGTGTATTCGTATATATATTTTGATACAAATTTACATTATTTATGTGTATTTTGCATATCTATTTCAATACAAATTTACTTTCTTGTGTATATATATTTTTATATATTATTCAATGTTTATTTTCAATATATATTTTTATACTAATTCATGTTATTATATGTGTATTTGTATTTATTTTTTCATACAAATTTATATTATTTTATGTGTATTTTGTACATATATTTCATTACAAATTTACCTTATTTATGTTTATTTTGTATATTTATTTCATTCAATTTTAAATTATTTTATGTCTATATTTGTATTTGTATTTAGGTTATTTTATGTGTATTTTCTATATATATTTATATTTAAAATTCCATTTTTTTTTTATTTTGTTAATTTGATTCGATACAAATTTAGATTATTTCATTGGTATTTTGTATACATAATTTTATACGCATGTACATTATTTAATGTGTGTTTTGTATATATATTTTTATGCAAATTTTCATTATTTTATTGATATTCTGTGTATTTATTTTGATACGATTTTACATTATTCTATGTATATTTTGTATATATATTTTATACAAATGTACGTTATTTTATGTGAATTTGTTTTTATTTCATACAAATTTACATTATTTTATGTGTATTTTGTGTATGTATTTCAATACAAATTTACCTAATTTTATGTGTATTTTGTATATTTATTTTCATACAAATTTAAAATATTTTTGTGTATTTTTGTATATAGCTTGATACAAATTTAGGTCATTTTATGTGTATTTTGTATATCTATTTTCATACAAATACACATTCTTTTATTGATATTTTGTTTATTTATTTTGACGCGAATTTACATTATTTAATGTGTATTTTGTATATATATTTTTATACGTAATTACATCATTTCATGTGTATTTTGTATATATATTCCTATAGAAATCAACGTTATTTTATGTGTATTCGTACATATATTTTGAAACAAATTTACACTGTTTTATGTGTATTTTGCGTATTTTTTCAATACAAATTTACCTTATTGTATGTGCATTTTGTATATTAATTTTAATACACATTTAATTATTCTATGTGTTTTTTTGTATATGTATTTAAAAAAAAAAAGTTTTATTTTATGGGTATTTTGCATCTTTATTTTCATACAAATTTAAATTATTTTATTGATATTCTGTGTACTTATTTTGATACGATTTTACATTATTCTATGTGTATTTTGTATATATATTTTATACAAATGTACGTTATTTTATGTTTAAATGTTTTCATTTCATAAAAATTTACATTATTATATATGTATTTTGTACATGTATTTAAAGACAAATTTAACTAATTATATGTGTATTTTGTATATCTATTTTCAAACAAATTGAAATTATTTTTGTGTTTTTTTTGTATAAATTTTTATTCAAATTTTCGTTATTTTATGTATATTTTGTAATAATATTGTATATATAATATTGTAATAAGTTAAATTTGTATTTAAATATTAAAACGTTATTTTATGTATATTTTGTATATGTTTTCTCATACAAATTTACATTATTTAATTAGTTTTTTTGTTTATTTATTTTGATACGAATGACTTGATTATTTGTGTATTTTGTTAATATTCTTTTTATACGTATTTACATTACTTAATGTGTATTTTGTTTATATATTTTTTTACAAATTTACGTTATTATATGTGTATTTGTTAAAAATATTTTGAAACAAATTTACTTTATTTAATGTATTTTGTAGTTTTTTTTTTTTTTTTTTTTTTTTACAGCAAAGGAGACAGCTCAAGGGCACAAAAAAGTAAAAATTAATAAAAAAAAAAAGCCCGCTACTCGCTGCTCCTAAAAAGAATCCAAAGAGGTGGCCGAAAGATAAGTCAGTTTCGTGAGGAGAGGTGTCCTGATACCCTCCTCTTGAAAGAGTTCAAGTCGTAGGCAGGAGGAAATACAGATGAAGGAAGATTGTTCCAGAGTTTACCAGCGTGAGGGATGAAAGAGTGAAGATGCTGGTTAACTCTTGCATAAGGGGTTTGGACAGTATAGGGATGAGCATGAGTAGACCGTCGAGTGATGGTGGGCCGGGGGTGGTGGGGAGGCATGCAGTTAGCAAGTTCAGAAGAGCAGTCAGCGTGGAAATATCGATAGAAGATAGAAAGAGAGGCAACATTGCGGCGGAATTTAAGAGGTAGAAGACTATCAGTATGAGGAGGAGAGCTGATGAGACGAAGAGCCTTAGCCTCCACTCTGTCCAGAAGAGCGGTTTGCACACATGAGATGCATACTCCATACGAGGGCGGACAAGGCCCCTGTATATGGACAGCAACTGTGCAGGGGAGAAGAACTGGCGGAGACGGTACAGAACGCCCAGCCTCGAGGAAGCTGATTTAGTAAGAGATGAGATATGAAGTTTCCAGTTGAGATTTTGAGTTAAGGATAGACCGAGGATGTTTAGTGTTGAGGAAGGTGATAGCTGGGTGTTGTCAAAGAATAGGGGATAGTTGTTTGGAAGATTGTGTCGAGTGGATAGGTGGAGAAACTGTGTTTTTGAGGCGTTGAAGGACACCAGGTTCTTCTTGCCCCAATCGCAAATAATAGTAAGACCTGAGGCTAAGCGTTCTGCAGCCTCCAGCCTTGAGTCGTTAAGTTCCTGAAGGGTGGGTCTTCTATTAAAAGAAGTTGAATAATGCAGAGTGGAATCATCGGCGTAGGAATGGATAGGACGGTTCGTTTTGGAAAGAAGATCATCAATGAACAACAGAAAAAGAGTGGGAGATAGGACAGAACCCTGTGGGACACCACTGTTAATAGATTTAGGGGAAGAACAGTGACCGTCTACCACGGCAGAAATAGAACGGTCAGAAAGGAAACTGGAGATAAAGGTACAGAGAGAAGGATAGAAACCGTAGGAGGGTAGTTTAGAAAGCAAAGATTTGTGCCAGACCCTATCAAAAGCTTTTGATATGTCCAGCGCAATAGCAAAAGTTTCACCGAAACGGCTAAGAGAGGATGACCAAGAGTCAATTCAAATTCAATTCAAATTTAGTTTGTGTGTATTTTGTATATCTATTTTCATACAAATTTAATTACTTCTGTGTATTTTTGTATATAGTTTTATACAAATTTACGTTATTTTATGTGCATTTTGTATATTTATATTTATACAAATACACATTCTCTTATTGGTATTTTGTTTATTTATATTTATACGAGTTTACCTTATTTTATGTGTATTTTGTATACATTTTTGATTCGTATTTACTTAATTTTATTTGTATTTTGTATATATATACATTTATAGAAATCTACGTTATTTTATGTGTAATCGTATATATATTTTGAAACAAATTTACATTGTTTTATATGTATTTTGCATATCTATTTCAATACAAATTTACCTTATTGTATGTGCATTTTGTATATTTATTTTAATACAAATTCAAATATTTTATGTGTATTTTGGTATATATAATTTTATAAAAAATGCGTTATTTTATAGGTATTTTGCATCTTAGTTTTCATACAAATGTACATTATTTTATTAATATTCTGTGTATATATTTTGATACGATTTTATATTATACTATTTGTGTTTTGTATATATTTTTTTATACATATTTTCATTATTTAATGTGTATTTTTATATATATTTTATACAAATTAACGTTATTTTAAGTGTATTTGTTTATATAATTTCATTCAAATTTACATTATTTTAAGTGTATTTTGTTTATGTATTTCAATACAAATTTACCTAATTTTATGTGTATTTTGTATATTTATTTTCATACAAATTTAAATTATTTTGGGGTTTTTTTGTATATACATAGAGTAAATTTCTATGAAAATAGATATTCAAAATACATATAAAATAAATATATATATATATATATATATATATATATATATATATATATATATATATATATATATATATATATATATATATATATATATATATATATATATATATATATCTATATATATATATATATATATATATATATATATATATATATATATATATATATATATTTATACTTATTTACATAATTTTATATGTATTTTTAATATATATTTTCATAGAAATTTACTCTATGTTATGTGTATTCGTATATATATTTTGATACAAATTTACATTATTTATGTGTATTTCGCATATCTATTTCAATACAAATTTTCTTTATTGTATGTGCCTTTTGTATATTTATTTTGATACAAATTTAATTATTTTATGTGTATTTTTGTATATATATTTTTAAACAAATATGCGTTATTATATGGGTATTTTGCATCTTTATTTTCATACAAATTTACATTATTTTATTGATAGTCTGTTTATTTATTTTGATACGATTTTACGTTATTCTGTGTATTTTGTATACATATTTTTAGACATATTTACATTATTTAATGTATATTTTGTACATACATTTTATGGAAATTTACTTTATCTTATGTGTATTTGTTTATATAGTTTCATACAAATTTACATTATTTTATGTGTATATTTTATATGTATTTCAAAAAAAATTTGCCTAATTTCATGTGTATTTTCCATATCTATTTTCAAACAAAATTAAGTTTTTTTGTGTATTTTTGTATATATTTTTATACAAATTTTTGTTATTTTATTTGTATTTTGTATATATATTTTCCTACAAATATACATTGTTTTAGAGGAAATTTTGTTTATTTATTTTGATACGAATTTACATTATTTTATGTGTATTTTGTATGTATTTTTTTCTATGTATTTACATTATTTAATGTGTATTTTGTATATATTTTCATAAAAATTTACGTTATTTTATTGTGTGTATTCGTATATATTTTAATACAAATTTACGTTATTTTATGTGTTTTTTGCATATCTATTTCAATAAAAATCTACCTTATTTTATGTGTATTTTGTATATTAATTTTAAAACAAGTTTAATTATTTTATGTGTATTTTTGTATATATTTTTTTTTAAATATTAGTTATTTTATTTTAAACGTGTATTTTTACATATTTTTCATTACAAATTTACCTTATTTTATGATTTTTTTGTATATTTTATGTGTATATTTGTATTTGTATTTACGTAATTTTATATATTTTTATACAAATTGCAGTTATTTTATTTGTATTTTGTATATATATTTTCCTACAAATATACATTCTTTTATTTTATTTTGAATTTTGTATTTATTTTTTTACGAATTTACATTATTTTATGTGTATTTTGTATATATATTTTTCTACGTATTTAAATTATTTTATGTGTATTTTATATATACATTTTCATAAAAATTTACGTTATTTTATTGTGTGTATTCGTATATATTTTGATACAAATTTTATACAAATTCATGTTATTTTATGTGTGTTTGTATATATATTTTCATACAAATTAAAATTATTTTATGTGTATTTTTACATATATTTTATTACAAATTTACCTTATTTTATGTTTATTTTGTATATTTATTTTATTCAATATTAAATTATTTAATGTATATATTTGTATTTGTATTTAGGTTATTTTTGTGTGTTTTCTATATATATTTTGTATATATATATTTTTATACAAATCTACGTTATTTTATGTGTATTCGTATATATATTTTGAAACAAATTTACATTGTTTTATATGTATTTTGCATATCTATTTCAATACAGATTTACCTTATTGTATGTGTATTTTTTATATTTATTTTAATACAAATTCATTTTTTCATGTGTATTTTGGTATATATATTTTTATAAAAAATGCGTTATTTTATGGGTATTATGCATCTTTATTTTCATACAAATTTACATTGTTTTATTAATATTCTGTGTATTTATTTTGATACGATTTTACATTATTCTATTTGTTTTTGTATATATTTTTTAAAACATATTTACATTATTTAATGTGTATTTTGTATATTTTAAAACCAATTTACGTTATTTTATGCGCATCTGTTAAAATATTTTGATACAAATTTACATTATTTTATGTATTTTGTATATATATTTCAATACAAATTTAGTTTATTTTATGTATATTTTGTATATCTATTTTCATTCGTATCAAAATAAATAAACAAAATAGCAATAAAATAATGTAAATTTGTATGAGAAAACATATACAAATACACATAAAATAACGCAAATTTAAAAATATATGTACAAAAATGCACATAAAATAAAGTAAATTTGCATAAAAATATATATACAAAACACACATTAAATATTGTAAATGCGCACATAGAATAACCTAAATTTGTATAAACTATATACAAAAATACACAAAAATATTTAAAATTTGTATGAAAAGAAATATACAAAATACACATAAAATTAGGTAAATTTGTATTGAAATACATATACAAAATACACATAAAATAATGTAAATTTGAATGAAAATATATAAACAAATACACTTAAAATAACGTAAATTTGTATAAAATATACATGCAAGATACACATTAAATAATGTAAACGTGTATAAAAAAATATATACAAAAAAGAAATAGAATAATGTAAAATCCTATCAATATAAATACACAGAATATCAATAAAATAATGTAAATTTGTATGAAAAGAAAGATGCAAAATTCCTATAAAATAGCGCATTTTTTATAAAAATATATATAACAAAATACACATAAGATATTTAAATTTGTATTGAAATAAATATACAAAATGCATATACAGTAAGGTAAATATGTAATGAAAGAGATATTAAAAAATACATATAAAACAAAGTAAATTTGTTTCAAAATATATATACGAATACACATAAAATAACGTAGATTTCTATAGAAATATATATACAAAATACACATAAATTATGTAAATACGTATAAAAATATATATACAAAATACATATCTTGGTAAACTCGTGTCAAAATAAATAAACAAAATATCATGAAAAGAATGTGTATTTGTATGAAAATAAAAAATAGATAATAAATTTGTATGAAATATATATGCAAGATACACATTAAATAATGTAAATATGTATAAAAAAAATATACAAAAAACAAATAGAATAATGTGAAATCGTATCAAAATAAATACACCGAATATTAATAAAATAATGTAAATTTGTATGAAAATAAAGATGCAAAATTCCCATCAAATAGCGCATTTCTTATAAAAATATATATACTAAAATACACATAAAATATTTAAATTTGTATTGAAATAAATATACAAAATGCACATACAATAAGGTAAACTTGTATTGAAAGAGATATGCAAAAATACATATAAAACAATGTAAATTTGTTTCAAAATACATATACGAATACACATAAAATAACGTAGATGTCTATAAAAATATATATACAAAATACACATAAAATTAAGTAAATACGTATGAAAATAGATATACAAAATACACATAGAATAATGTAAAATTGTTTCAAAAAAAAAAACAGAATATAAATGAAATAATGTAAATTTGTATGAAAATAAAAATGCAAAATACCCATAAAATAAAGCATATTTTTATAAAAATACATATACAAAAATATATATAGCATAATTAAATTTGTATTAAAATTAATATACAAAATGCATATACAATAAGGTAAATTTGTATTGAAAAAATATGCAAAATACACATCAAACAGTGTAAATTTATTTCAAAATCTATATACGAATACTCATAAATCAACGTAGATTTCTATAGAAATATATATTCAAAATACACATCAAATGATGTTAACACGTATAAAAATATATATATAAAATACACATTAAATAATGTAAGTTCGCGTCAAAATAAATAAACAAAATATCAATAAAAGAATGTATATTTGTATGAAAATAGATATACAATATACACATAAAATCACCTAAATTTGTATAAAACTATATATAAAAATAAACAAAAATAATTTTAATTTGTATGAAAATAAATATACAAAATACACATAAAATTAGGTAAATTTGTATTGAAATACATTTACTAAATACACATAAAATAATGTAAATTTGAATGAAAATATATAAATAAATACACTTAAAATAACGTTAATTTGTATAAAATATATATAAAAAATACACATTAAATAATGTAAATATGTATAAAAAGATATATACAAAACACAAATAGAATAATATAAAATCGTATCAAAATAAATACACAGAATATTAATAAAATAATTTAAATTTGTATGAAAATTAAGATGCAAATTACCCATAAAATAACGCATTTTTTTTTTTAATTTATATACCAAGACACACATAAAATATTTGAATTTGTATTAAAATAAATATACAAAATGCACATACAATAAGGTAAATTTGTATTGAAATAGATATGCAAAATATATATAAAACCATGTAAATTTTTTTCAAAATATATATACGAATACACATAAAATAACGTAGATTTCTATGAAAATAAATATACAAAATACACATAAAATGAGGTAAATACGTATAAAAAAAGGTATACAAAATACACATAAAATAATGTAAACTCGTATCAAAATAAATAAACAAAATACTAATGAAAGAATGTGTATTGTATAAATATAAATATACAAAATACAAATAAAATAACGTAAATTTATATAAAACTATATGCAAAAATACACAAAAGTAATTAAATTTGTGTGAAAATAGATATACAAAATACATGTGTATTTTGTATATTTATTTTCATACAAACTGAAATTATTTTTGTTTATTTTTTTATATATTTTCATACAAATTTTCGTTATTTAATGTGTATTTTGTATATTTATTTTTTCTACAAATATACGTTCTTTTATCTGAATTTTGTTTATTGAATTTGAAACGAATTTACCTTATTTTGTATATCTATTTTCATACAAATTAAAATACTTCTGTGTATTTTTGTATATAGTTTTATATAAATTTACATTATTTTATGTGTATTTTGTATATTTATATTTATACAAATAGACATTCTTTTATTGGTATTTTGTATATTTATTTTGATGCGAATTTACATTATTTTATGTGTATTTTGTATACAATTTTTTATACGTATTTACTTCATTTTATGTGTATTTTGTATATATATTTTTATAGAAATCTACGTTATTTTATGTGTATTCGTATATATATTTTGAAAGAAATTTACATTGTTTTATATGTATTTTGCATATCTATTTCAATACAAATTTACCTTATTGTATGTGCATTTTGTATATTTATTGTAATACAAATTTAAATATTTTATGTGTATTTTGGTATATATATTTTCATAAAAAATGCGTTGTTTTATGGGTATTTTGCATCTTTATTTTCATCCAAATTTACATTATTTTATTAATATTCTGTGTATTTATTTTGATACTATTTTACATTATTCTATTTGTCTTTTGTATATATTTTTTTATACATATTTACATTATTTAGTGTGTACCTTGCATATAGATTTCATACAAATTTATTATCTATTATCTATTTTCATACAAATACACATTCTTTTCATGATATTTTGTTTATTTATTTTGACACGAATTTACATTATTTGATATGTATTTTGTATATATATTTTTATACGTATTTACATAATTTCATATGTATTTTGTATATATATTTCTATAGAAATCTACTTTATTTTATGTGTATTCGTATATATATTTTGAAACAAATTTACATTGTTTTATTTGTATTTTTTAATATCTCTTTCAATACAAATTTACCTTACTGTATATGCATTTCTATAGATATGCAAAAAACATATAAAACAATGTAAATTTATTTCAAAATATATATACGAATACACATAAAATAACGTAGATTTCTATAAAAAATATATATACAAAATACACATAAAATTAAGTAAATACGTGTAAGAAAATGTATACAAAATACACATAAAATAATGTAAATTCGGATCAAAATAAATAAACAAAATACCAATAATAGAATGTGTATTTGTATAAATATAAATATACAAAATACACATAAAATAACGTAAATTTGTATAAAACTATATACAAAAATACACAGAAGTAATTAAATTCGTATGAAAATAGATATACAAAATACAGATAAAATAAGCTAAATTTGAATTGAAATGTATATACAAAATACATAAAATAATATAAATTTGTATCAAAATATTTATAAAAATACATATAATAACGTAAATTTGTTTAAAAATATATAAACAAAATACACATTAAGTAATGTAAATACGTATAAAAAATATGTACAAAATACACATATAATCATGTAATTCGTATCAAACTGAATAAACAAAATATCAATAAAATAATGTAAATTTGTATGAGAAAACATATACAAATACATATAAAATAACGCTAATTTCTATAAAAATATATGTCCAAAAATGAACATAAAATAAAGTAACTTTGGATAAAAATATATATATAAAACACACATTAAGTAATGTAAATGCGTACGTAAAATAACCTAAATTTGTATAAAACTATATACAAAAATACATTAAATAATGTAAATATGTATAACAAAATATATACAAAACACAAATAGAATAATGTAAAATCGTATCAAAATATATACACAGAATATTAATCAAATAATGTAAATTTGTATGAAAATTAAGATGCAAAATACCTATAAAATAACGCATTTTTTATAAAATTATTGATACCAAAATACACATAAAATATTTGAGCTTGTATTAAAATAAATATACAAAATGCACATACAATAAGGTAAATTTGTATTGAAATAGATATGCAAAATACATATAAAATAATGTAAATTTGTTTCAAAATATATATACGAATACACATAAAATAACGTAGATTTCTATAAAAATACATATACAAAATACACATAAAATTAAGTAAATACGTATAAAAAAATGTATACAAAATACACATAAAATAATGTAAATTCGTATAAATGTAAATAAACAATATACCAATACAAGAATGTGTATTTGTATAAATATAAATATACAAAATGCACATAAAATAACGTAAATTTATATAAATCTATATACATAAAATAACGCAAATTTCTATAAAAATATATGTACAAAAATGAACATTAAATAAATTTGCATAAAAATATATATACAAAACACACATGAGATAATGAAAATGAGTATAAAAATATGTATACAAAATACCTATGAAATAATCTAAATTCGTATCGAGTTAAATTAAGATATACCAATAAAATAATGTAATTTTGGATGAAAATATATATACAAAATACACATAAAATAACCTATATACAAATACAAATATACACATAAAATAATTTAAAATTGAATGAAATAAATATACAAAATAAACATAAAATAAGGTAAATTTGTAATGAAATATATGAAAAAATACACATAAAATAATATAAATTTGTATGAAAATATATATACAAATACACATTAAATAAAATGATTTTGTATAAAATTTGTATCAAAATATATACTTATACACACAATAAAAAAACGTAATTTTTTATGAAAATGTATATACAAAATACACATAAAATAATTTAAATACGTAGAAAAAAATATATACAAAAAACACATAAAATAATGTAAATATGTATGAAAATATATAAACAAATACACATAAAATAATGTAAATTTGGATAAAAAATATATACAAAATGAACTTTAAATAATGTAAATATGTATAAAAAAAATATATACAAAAAACACATAGAATAATGTTAAATCGTATCAAAATAAATAAAGAGAATATCAATAAAATAATGTTAATTTGTATGAAAATAAAGATGCAAAATATTCATATAATAACGCATATTTGCATAAAAATATATATACAAAAATACATATAAAATAATTTAATTTGTATTAAAATAAAAATACAAAATGCACGTACAAGAAAGTAAATTTGTATTGAAATAGATATGCAAAATACACATTATTAATGTAAATTTGTATCAAAATATGTATACGAATACACATAAAATAGAGTAAATTTCTATGAAAATATACATACAAAATAGATATACAAAATACACATATAACTAGTTAAATTTGTATTTAAATACATGTACAAAAAACACATAAAATAATGTAGATTTGTATGAAATGAAAACAAATACATTTTATATAAAATATATATACAAAATACACATAGAATAATTAAATATAAAAAATACACATAAAATTACGAAAATTTGAATAAAAATATATACAAAAAAACAAAAAAATAAATTTCAATTTGTATGAAAATAGATATTTAAATAAATATACAAAATGCATATACAGTAAGGTAAATTTGTATTAAAGGGATATTCAAAAATACATATAAAACAATGTAAATTTGTTTCAAAATATATATATGAATATACACAAAATAAAGTAGATTTCTATAGAAATATATATACAAAATACATATGAAATTATGTAAATACGTATAAAAATATATATACAAAATACATATCAAATAACGTAAATTCGTGTCAAAATAAATAAACAAAATATCATGAAAAGAATGTGTATTTATATGAAAATAGATAATAGATAATACATTTGTATAAAATATATATGCAAGATAAACATTAAATAATGGAAATATGTATAAAAAAGTATACACAAAAAACAAATAGAATAATGTAAAATCGAATCAAAATAAATACACCGAATATTAATAAAATAATGTAAATTTGTATGAAAATAAAGATGCAAAATTCCCATAAAATAGCGCATTTCTTATAAAAATATATATACCAAAATACACATAAAATATTTAAATTTGTATTGAAATAAATATACAAAATGCACATACAATAAGGTATATTTGTATTGAAAGAGACATGCAAAAATACATATAAAGCAATGTAAATTTGTTTCAAAAAATATATACGAATACAAGTAAAAAAACGTAGATTTTTATAAAAATATATATACAAAATACACATAAAATTGAGTAAATACGTATAAAAAGATGTATACAAAATACACATAAAATAATGTAAATTCGATTTAAAATAAATAAACAAAATGCCAATAAAAGAATGTGTATTTGGATAAATATAAATATACAAAATACACATACAAAATAAACATAAAATAAGGTAGATTTGTAATAAAATATATGTACAAAATACACATAAAATAAAGTAAATTTATTTGAAAATATATATATAAATACACATAAAATACCATGAATTTGTATAAAAATATATATTCAAAATAAATATTAAATAATGTAAAAGCGTATAAAAATATATATACAAAGTACATATAAAATAATATAAATTCGTATCAATATAAATCAACAAAACACCAATAAAATAATATACATTTGAATGAAAATAAATTTACAAAATACACATAACATAACTAAAATTTGTATTAAAATATATACAAAAATACATAGAAATAATTTGAGTTTGTATGAAAATAGATATACAAAATACACATAAAACTAGGTAAATTTCTTTTAAATGTATATACAAAATAGCCATAAAATATTGTACATTTGTGTCAAAATATATAAACAAATATACATAAAATAACGTAAATTTGTATGAAAAATATATACAAAATACAAATAGAATAATGTCAATTCGTATCAAAATGAATGAGCAGAATATCATTAAAATAATGTAAATAAAGATGCAAAATACCCAAAAAATAAAGCATATGTTTATAAAAATACAGATACAAAAATACACATCGAATAATTAAATTTGTATTAAAATTAATATACAAAATGCGTATATAATAAGGTAAACTTGTATTGAGAAAATATGCAACATACACGTTTACTCATACAAATTTATATTATTTTATTGGTATTTTGTTTATTTATTTTGATACGAACTACATGATTATATGTGTATTTTGTACATATTTTTTTATACGTATTTACATTATTTAATATGTATTTTGTTTATATATTTTCATAAAAATTTACGTTATTATATGTGTATTTGTATAAATATTTTGATACAAATTTACTTTATTTCATGTATTTTGTATATATATTTCGATTCAAATTTAGCTTATTTTGTGTGTATTTTGTATATATTTTCATACAAATTTAATTACTTCTGTGTATTTTTGTATATAATTTTATATAAATTTACGTTATTTTATGTGTATTTTGTATATTTATATTTATACAAATACACATTCTTTTATTGGTATTTTGTTTATTTATTTTGATACGAGTTTACATTATTTTATGTGTATATTGTGTACATTTTTTTATACGTATTTACTTAATTTTATGTGTATTTTGTATATATATTTTTATAGAAATCTACGTTATTTTATGTGTATTCGTATACATATTTTGAAACAAATTTACATTGCTTTATATGTATTTTGCATATCTATTTCAATACAAATTTACCTTATTGTATGTGTTTTTTATATATTTATTTTAATACAAATCTAATTTTTTTATGTTTTTTTTTGTATATATATTTTTATAAATAAAAAAAATGTGTTATTTTATGGGTATTTTGCCTCTTTATTTTCATAAAAATTAACATTATTTTATTAATATTCTGTGTATTTATTTTGATACGATTTTTCATTATTCTATTTGTGTTTTGTTATATTTTTTTTTATACAAATTTACGTTATTTTAAGTGTATTTGTTTATGTATTTTCATTCAAATTTACATTATTTTATGTGTATTTTGTATATGTATTTCCATACAAATTTACCTAATTTTATGTGTATTTTGTATATTTATTTTCATACAAATTTAAAATATTTTTGTGTATTTTTGTATATAGTTTGATACAAATTTAGGTTATTTTATGTGTATTTTGAATATCTATTTTCATACAAATACACATTCTTTTATTGATATTTTGTTTATTTATTTTTGTGTGTTTTAGTATATATATTTTTATAAAAAAAATCGCTATTTTTGGGGTATTTTGCATCTTAGTTTTCATACAAATTATTTTATTAATATTCTGTTTATTTATTTTGATACGATTTTACATTATTCTCTTTGTGTTTTGTATATATTTTTGTATACATATTTACATTATTTAATGTGATTTTATATATATATTTTATACAAATTTACGTTAATTTAAGTGTATTTGTATATATATTTTAATTCAAATTTACACTATTTGATGTGTATTTTGTAAATGTATTTAAATACATTGTTTATTATATTTTCATACAGATTTACATTATTTTATGAGTGTTTTGTATATGTATTTCAATCTAAATTTGCCTAATTTTATGTGTATTTTGCCTATCTATTTTCAAACAAATTTAAACTATTTTTGCGTATTTTTGTATCAATTTTTAGTTATTTTATCTGCATTTTGTATATATATTTTCCTACATATATACATTCTATTATTGCAATTTTGTTTATTTATTTTGATACGAATTTCCATTACTTTATGTGTATTTTGTATATATATGTTTCTACGTATTTACATTATTTTATGTGTATTTTGGATATATATTTTCATAAAAATTTACGTTATTTTATTGTGTGCTCTCGTATATATTTTGATACAAATTTTATACAAATTCATGTTATTTTATGTGTATTTGAATACATATTTTCATACAAATTTAAATTATTTTATGTGTATTTTTACATATATTTCATTACAAATTTACCTTATTTTATGTTTGTTTCATATATTCATTTCATGCGGTTTTAAATTATTTTATGTGTATATTTGTATTTGTATTTAGGTTATTTTATTTGTATTTTCTATATACATTTTCATCCAAAACTACATTATTTTATTGGAATTCTGTTAATTTAATTCGATACGAATTTAGATTATTTCAAAGGTATTTTTTATACATTTTTTTATACGCATTTACATTATTTAATGTGTGTTTTGTATATATATTTTGATGCAAATTTACTTTTTTTGATTTTTTTGTATATATTTTTAAATTTTATAAATAGCGTTATTTTATATGTATTTTGTATATGTTTTCTCATACAAATTTACATTATATTATTGGTATTTTGTTTATTTATTTTGATACGAATTACATGATTATATGTATTATATAATATATATATATATATATATATATATATATATATATATATATATATATATATATATATATATATATATATATATATATATATATATATATATATATATATATATATATATATATATATATATATATATATATATATATATATATATATATATATATATATATATATATATATATATATATATATATATATATATATATATATATATATATATATATATATATATATATATATATATATATATATATATATATATATATATATATATATATATATATATATATATATATATATATATATACATATATTTCATTTCAAATTTAGTTTATTTTATGTGTATTTTGTATATATATTTTTATAGAAATCTATGTTATTTTATGTGTATTCGTATATATATTTTGAAACAAATTTTACATTGTTTTATATGTATTTTGTATATCAATATAAATTTACCTTATTGTATGTGCATTTTGTATATTTATTTTAATACAAATTAAAAAAAAAATTATGTATTTTGGTATATATATTTAAAAAAAAATGCATTATTTTATGGATATTTTGCTGCTTTATTTTCATACAAATTTACATTATTTTATTAATATTCTGTGTATTTATTTTGTTACGATTTTACATTATTCTATTTGGGTTTTGTATATATTTTTTTATACATATTTACATTACTTAAAGTGTATTTTGTATATATATTTTATACAAATTTACGTTATTTTAAGTGTATTTGTTTATATATTTTCATTCAAGTTTACATTATTTTATGTGTATTTTGTAAATGTATTTCAATACAAATTTACCTAATTTTATGTGTATTTTGTATACTTATTTTCAAACAAATTTAAATTATTTTTGTGTACTTTTGGATATAGTTTTATACAAATTTACGTTATTTTATGTGTATTTTGTATATCTATTTTCATACAAATACACATTCTTTTATTGATATTTTGTTTATTTATTTTGACACGAATTTACATTATTTAATGTCTATTTTGTATATATATTTTTATACGTATTTACAGCATCTCAAGTGTATTTTGTATATATATTTCTATAGAAATCTGCGTTATTTTATGTGTATTCGTATATATATTTTGAAACAAATTTACATTGTTTTATGTGTATTTTGCATATTTTTTTAATAAAAATTTACCTTATTGTAACCGCATTTTGTATATTAATTTTACTACAAATTTAATTATTAAATGTGTATTTATGTATATGTATTTTTATAAAAATATGCTTTATTTTATTGGTATTTTGCATCTTTATTTTCATACAAATTTACATTATTTTATTGATATTTTGTGTATTTATTTTGATACGATTTTACATTATTTTCTATGTGTATTTTGTATATATATTTAATACAAATGTACGTTATTTTATGTGTACTTGTTTTCATTTCATACAAATTTTCATTATTTTATGTGTATTTTGTACATGTACAAATTTGTACAAATTTAACTAATTATATGTGTATTTTTATATGTATTATTTTTGTTTTTTTTGTATATATTTTTATACAAATTTTCGTTATTTTATGTGTATTTTGTATATTTATTTTCCTACAAATATACGTTCTTTTATCGGAATTTTGTTTGTTTATTTTGATACGAATTTACATTATTTTAGGTGTATTTGGTATATATATTTTTATACTATTTACATCATTTTATATGTATTTTGTATGAATATTTTCATAGAAATTTACTCTATTTTATGTGTATTCGTATATATATTTTGATACAAATTTACATTATTGATGTGCATTTTCCATATGTATTTCAATACAAATTTACTTTATTGTATATGCATTTTGTATATTTATTTAAAAAAAAATTTAATTATTTCATGTGTATTTTTGTATATATATTTTTATTCATATATGCGTTATTATATGGGTATTTTGCATCTTTATTTTCATACAAATTTAAATTATTTTATTGATATTCTGTTTATTTATTTTGATGCGATTTAACACTATTCTATGTGTATTTTGTATATATATTTTTATTCATATTTACATTATTTAATGTATATTTTGTATATATATTTTATCCAAATTTACGTTATTTTATGTGTATTTGTTTATATATTTTCATACAAATTTACATTATTTTATGTGTATTTTGTATATGTATTTCAATACAAATTTGCCTAACTTTATGTGTATTTTGCATATCTATTTTCAAACAAATTTAAATTATTTTTGTGTATTTTTGTAGTTATTTTTATACAAATTTTAGCTATTTTATTTGTATTTTGTATATATATTTTCCTACAAATATACAATCTTTGATTATAATTTTGTTTATTTATTTTGATTCGAGTTTACATTATTTTATGTGTATTTTGTATATATATTTTTCTACGTATTTACATTATTTTATGTGTATTTTGTATATATATTTTAATAAAAATTTACATTATTTTATTGTGTGTATTCCTATTTATTTTGATACAAATTTTATACAAATTCATGTTATTTTATGTGTATTTGTATATATATTTTCATACAAATTTATATTATTTTACGTGTATTTTTACATATTTTTCATTACAAATTTACCTTATTTTATAATTATTTTGTATATTTATTTCATTCAATTTTAAATTATTTTATGTGTATATTTATGTGTATACAAATAAATGTGTTTATTTATTTGTATTAACGTAATTTTATATGTATTTTCTATAAATATTTTCATCCAAAATTACATTATTTTATTGGTATTTTCTTTATTTAACTCGATACGAATTTAGATTTTTTCATAGGTATTTTGTATACATATGTTTATACTCATTTACATTATGTAATGTGTGTTTTGTATATATTTTTTAATGCAAATTTATTTTATGTGCATTTTTGTACATATATTTTTATAGAAATTTATTTATTTTATGTATATTTTGTATATGTTTTCTCATAAAAATTTACATTATTTTATTGGTATTTTGTTTATTTATTTTGATACGAATTACATGATTATATGTGTATTTTGGGTATATATTTTTTATACGTAATTACATTGTTTAATGTGTATTTTGTTTATATATTTTTATATAAAATTTACGTAATTATATGTGTATTTGTAAAAATATTTTGATACAAATTTACTTTATTTTATGTATTTTGTACATATATTTCAATTCAAATTAAGCTTATTTTGTGTGTATTTCGTATATCTATTTTCATACAAATTTAATTACTTTTGTGTATCTTTGTATATTGTTTTATATAAATTTACCTTATTTTATGTGCATTTTGTATATTTATATTTATACAAATACACATAAAATAAAGTAAATTTCCATAAAAATAAATATACAAAACACACAAATAATGTAAATGCGTATAAAAATATGTATACAAAATACCTATGAAATAATCTAAATTCGTATCGAATTAAACTAACAAAATACAATTAAAATAATGTAGTTTTTGATGAAAATATATATAGAAAATACACATAAAATAACCTAAATACAAATACATATATACACATAAAATAATTTAAAATTGAAGGAAATAAATTTTCAAAATAAACATAAAATAAGGTAAATTTGTAATGAAATATATGTAAAAATGCATATAAAATAATGTAGATTTGTATGAAAATATATATACAAATACACATAAAATAACATGAATTTGTAAAAAATTTGTATCAAATTATATACGAATACACACAATAAAATGAAATAAATTTTTATGAAAATATATATACAAAATACACATAAAATAATGTAAATACGTAGAAAAATATATATACAAAATACACATAAAATAAAGTATATTCGTACCAGAATAAAAAGATAAAATTCCAATAAAATAATGTATATTTGTAGGAAAAAAAATATATATATATATATATATATATATATATATATATATATATATATATATATATATATATATATATATATATATATATATATATATTTTTTTTTTTTTACAACAAAGGAGGCAGCTCAAGGGCACACACAAAAAAAACAATAAGAAAAAAAAAGCCCGCTACTCGCTGCTCCTAAAGTAAAACAAAAGAGGTGGCCGAAAGGAAGATCAAATACAGGAGGAGAGGTGTCCTGATACCCTCTTCTTGAAAGAGTTCAAGTCGTAGGCAGGAGGAAATACAGATGAAGGAAGATTGTTCCAGAGTTTACCAGCGTGAGGGAAGAAAGAGTGAAGATGCTGGTTAACTCTTGCATAAGGGGCTTGGACAGTATAGGGATGAGCATGAGTAGAAAGTCGAGTGCAGCGGGGCCGCGGGAGGGGGGGAGGTATGCAGTTAGCAAGTTCAGAAGAGCAGTCAGCGTGGAAATATCGATAGAAGATAGAAAGAGAGGCAACATTGCGGCGGAATTTAAGAGGTAGAAGACTATCAGTATGAGGAGGAGAGCTGATGTGACGAAGAGCCTTAGCCTCCACTCTGTCCAGAAGAGCTGTGTGAGTGGAGCCCCCCCACACATGAGATGCATACTCCATACGAGGGCGGACAAGGCCCCTGTATATGGACAGCAACTGTGCAGGGGAGAAGAACTGGCGGAGACGGTACAGAACGCCCAGCCTCGAGGAAGCTGATTTAGTAAGAGATGAGATATGAAGTTTCCAGTTGAGATTTTGAGTTAACGATAGACCGAGGATGTTTAGTGTTGGGGAAGGTGATAGCTGGGTGTTGTTAAAGAATAGGGGATAGTTGTTTGGAAGATTGTGTCGAGTGGATAGGTGGAGAAACTGTGTTTTTGAGGCGTTGAAGGACACCAGGTTCTTCTTGCCCCAATCGGAAATAATAGTAAGACCTGAGGCTAAGCGTTCTGCAGCCTCCAGCCTTGAGTCGTTAAGTTCCTGAAGGGTGGGTCTTCTATTAAAAGAAGTTGAGTAATGCAGAGTGGAATCATCGCCGTAGGAATAGATAGGACAGTTCGTTTTGGAAAGAAGATCATCAATGAACAACAGAAAAAGAGTGGGAGATAGGACAGAACCCTGTGGGACACCACTGTTAATAGATTTAGGGGAAGAACAGTGACCGTCTACCACGGCAGAAATAGAACGGTCAGAAAGGAAACTGGAGATAAAGGTACAGAGAGAAGGATAGAAACCGAAGGAGGGTAGTTTAGAAAGCAAAGATTTGTGCCAGACCCTATCAAAAGCTTTTGATATGTCCAGCGCAATAGCAAAAGTTTCACCGAAACGGCTAAGAGAGGATGACCAAGAGTCAGTTAAGAAGGCTAGGAGATCACCAGTAGAACGCCCCTTGCGGAACCCATACTGGCGATCAGATAGAAGGTCAGAAGGGGAAAGGTGCTTTTGAATATTCCGGTTAAGGATTGATTCAAAAGCTTTAGATAGACAAGAAAGTAAAGCTATAGGACGGTAGTTTGAGGGATTGGAGCGGTCACCCTTCTTAGGCACAGGCTGTATGAAGGCATACTTCCAGCAAGAAGGAAAGGTAGATGTTGACAGGCAGAGGCGAAAGAGTTTGACCAGGCAGGGTGACAGCACGGAGGCACAGTTTTTAAGGACAAAATAGGAGGCACTCCATCAGGTCCATAAGCCTTCTGAGGATTGAGGCCAGAGAGGGCATAGAAAACATCATTTTGAAGAATCTTTATAACAGGCATAAAGGAGTCAGAGGGGGGATGAGTAGGAGGAATATGCCCAGAATCGTCCAGAGTGGAGTTTTTAGAAAATGTTTGAGAGAAGAGTTCAGCCTTAGAGATAGATGAGACGGCAGTGTTGCTGTCAGGACTGAGGAGTGGAGGGAAAGATGAAGAAGTGAAGTTGGAGGAGATGTTTTTGGCTAGATGCCAGAAGTCACGGGAAGAGTTAGAGAAAGCAAGGTTTTGACATTTTCTATTAATGAAAGAATTTTTGGTTAGTCGGAGAATAGATTTGGCACGATTTCGGGCAGAAATGTAAAGTTCATAATATAGAAAATACAAATAAAGTAACTAAAATTTGAATAAAAATATATACAAAAACACACAAAAATTATTTAAATTTGTTTGAAAATAGATATCCAAAATACACATAAAATTAGGCAAATTTGTATTGAAATACATATACAAAATACACATAAAATAATGTAAGTTTGAATGAAAATATATAAACAAATACACTTAAAATAACGTAAAATTGTATGAAATATATATACAAAAAACACATTAAATGATGTAAATATGTATAAAAAAAATATATACAAAACACAAATAGAATAATGTAAAATCGTATCAAAATAAATACACAGAATATTATTAAAATAATATAAATTTGCATGAAAATAAAGATGCAAAATACCCATAAAATAACGCATTTTTTATAAAAATATATATACCAAAACACACATAAAATATTTGAATTTGTATTAAAATAAATATACGAAATGCACACACAATATAAAACAATGTAAATTTGTTTCAAAATATATATACGAAAACACATAAAATAACGCAGATTTCTATAAAGATATATATACAAAATACACATAAAATGAAGTAAATACGTATAAAAAAATGTGTACAAAATACACATAAAATAATGTAAACTTGTATCGAAATAAATAAACAAAATACTAATTAAAAGAATGTGTATTTGTATAAATATAAATATACAAAATACACATAAAATAACGTAAATATAATATATATATATATATATATATATCTAGATATATATATATATATATATATATATATATATATATATATATATATATATATATATATATATATATATATATATATATATATATATATATATATATATATATATATATATATATATATATATATATATATATATATATATATATATATATATATATATATATATACAAAATACACAATACAATAAGATAAATTTGTATTGAAAGAATATGCAAAATACACATAAAACAATGTATATATGTTTCAAAATAAATATACGAATACACATAAAATATTGTAGATTTCTATAGAAATATATATACATAAATTGATGAAATGACGTAAATACGTATAAAAATATATATACACAATACACATTAAATAATGTAAATTCGTGTCAAAATAAATTAACAAAATATCAATAAAAGAATGTGTATTTGTATGAAAATAGATATACAAAATACACATTAAATATTGTAAATTTGTATAAAACTCTATACAAAAATACACAAAAAATAATTTTAATTTGTATGAAAATTAATATACAAAATACACATAAAATTAGGTAAATTTGTATTGAAATACATATACAAAATACACATAAAATAATGTAAATTTGAATGAAAATATATAAACAAATACACTTAAAATAACGTAAATTTGTATGAAATATATATACAAAATACACATTAAATTATGTAAATATGTATAAAAAATATATACAAAAGACAAATAGAATAATGTAAAATAGTATCAAAATAAATACACAGAATATTAATAAAATAATGTAAATTTAGATGAAAATAAAGATGCAAAATACCCATAAAACAACGCATTTTTTATGAAAATATATATACCAAAATACACATAAAATATTTAAATTTGTATTACAATAAATATACAAAATGCACATACAATAAGGTAGATTTGTATTGAAGTAAATACGTATAAGAAAATGTATACAAAATACACATAAAATAATGTAAATTCGTATCAAAATAAATAAACAAAATGCCAATAAAAATAAATATATATTTTATAAATATAATAAAAATATATACACACATAAAATAACGTAAATTTGTATAAAATATATATACAAAAATATATACATACATATATATACATAAATATATATACATAAATATATATATATACATATATATATATATATATATACATATATATATATAAATATATATATACATATATATATATATATATATATATATATATATATATATATACATATATATATATATATATATATATATATATATATATATATATATATATATATATATATATATATATATATATATATATATATATATATACCTACAAAAATACAGGCTTTTATTGGAATTTTGTTTATTTATTTTGATACGAATTTACATTATTTTATGTGTATTTTGTATATGTATTTTTCTACGCATTTACATTATTTTATGTGTATTTTGTATATATATTTTCATAAAAATTTACGTTATTTTATTGTGTGTATTCGTATCTATTTTGATACAAATTTACATTATTTTATGTGTATTGTGCATATCTATTTCAATACAAATTTACCTTATAGTATGAGTATTTTGTATATTTATTTTAATACAAATTGAATTATTTTATGTGTATTTTGTATATCTATTTTCATACAAATTTAACTACTTTTGTGTATTTTTGTATATACTTTTATATCAATTTACGTTATTTTATGTGTATTTTGTATATTTATATTTATAGAAATACACATTCTTTTATTAGTATTTTGTTTATTTATTTCGATACGAGTTTACATTATTTTATGTGTATTTTGTACACATTTTTTTATACGTATTTACTTCATTTTATGTGTATTTTGAATATATATCTTTAAAGAAATCTGCGTTATTTTATGTGTATTCGTATATATATTTTGAAACAGATTTACATTGATTTATATGTATTTTGCATATCTATTTCAATACAAATTTATCTTATTGTGTGTGCATTTCGTATATTTATTTTAATACAATTTCAAATATTTTATGTGTGTTTTGGTATATATATTTTTATAAAAAATGCGTTATTTTATGGATATTTTGCATCTTTATTTTCATGCAAATTTATTTTATTTATTTTATATATATTTTAATAAAAATTTACATTATTTTATTGTGTGTATTCGTATTTATTTTGATACAAATTTTATACAAATTCATGTTATTTTATATGTATTTGTATATATATTTTCATACAAATTTATATTATTTTATGTGTATTTTTACATATTTTTCATTACAAATTTACTTTATTTTATGATTATTTTGTATATTTCTTTCTTTCAATTTTAAATTATTTTATGTGTATATTTGTATTTGTATTTACGTAATTTTATATATTTTTATACAAATTTTAGTTATTTTATTTGTATTTTGTATATATATTTTCCTACAAATATACATTCTTTTATTGGAATTTTGTATATTTATTTTTTTACGAATTTATATTATTTTATGTGTATTTTGTATATATATTTTTCTACGTATTTAAATTATTTTATGTGTTTTTTATATATACATTTTCATAAAAATTTACGTTATTTTATTGTGTGTATTCGTATATATTATGTGTGTTTGTATATATTTTCATACAAATTAAAATTATTTTATGTGTATTTTTACATATATTTCATTACAAATTTACCTTATTTTATGTTTATTTTGTATATTTATTTTATTCAATTTTAAATTATTTAATGTGTATATTTGTATTTGTCTTTAGGTTATTTTTGTGTGTTTTCTATATATATTTTCATTCAAAACTATATTATTTTATTGGTATTTTCTTAATTTAACTCGATACGAGTTTAGATTATTTCATAGGTATTTTGTATACATATTTTTATACTCATTTACATTATCTAATGTGTGTTTTGTATATATTTGCAAATTAATTTTATGTGCATTTTTGTACATATATTTTTATAGAAATTTGCGTTATTTTATGTGTATTTTGTATATGTTTTCTCATACAAATTTACATTATTTTATTGTTTTTTTGTTTATTTATTTTGATACGAATTACATGATTATTTGTGTATTTTTTACATATTTTTTTATAAGTATTTACATTACTTAATGTGTATTTTGTTTATATATTTTTATACAAATTTACGTTATTATATGAGTATTTGTTAAAAATATTTCGATACAAATTTACTTTATTTTATGTATTTTGTATATATATTTCAACTCAAATTTAGCTTATTTTGTGTGTATTTTGTTTATCTATTTTCAAACAAATTTAATTACTTCTGTGTATTTTTGTATATAGTTTTATATAAATTTACGTTATTTTATGTGCATTTTGTATATTTATATTTATAAGAATTTACATTATTTTATATGTATTTTGTATACATTTTTTATACGTATTTACTTAATTTTATGTGTATTTTGTATATATATTTTTATAGAAATCTACGTTATTTTATGTGTATTCGTATATATATTTTGAAACAAATTTACATTGTTTTATATGTTTTTTGCATATCTATTTCAATACAAATTTACCTTATTGTATGTGCATTTTGTATATTTATTGTAATACAAATTTAAATATTTTATGTGTATTTTGGTATATATATTTTTATAAAAAATGCTTTATTTAATGGGTATTTTGCATCTTTATTTTCATACAAATTTACATTGTTTTATTAATATTCTGATTATTTATTTATTTATTTATTTATTTTTTTTTAAGTTGTTGCCTATTGCGCCGGTAGGCATCTTCCCAGTGCCTGGGGGTCGCCCAAGGTCGGCTCAAGGTCAGCCTGATGGTCGGCCTGTCGGCCCAGCCTGGCGCAGGTTTATAGTAGTGGTATCTCTGCGCCATCTTTGGCTCCCCCTGACTGCCCCCTGAACTCGTTGGACGGGCTCTTCTTTAGCTTCCTCCGAGTCCGGGTTGATGTGGGTCTTCAGGTGGGTATGTGGGGGTGATTAAGCCACTCGAACTGAACTGGGTAAAAATCCGGTGGTAGTCGTCCATCGGTGAATGTCGTCCCACACCACACCCGCTACCACCTACGCCATCGCCTACCCTACTTTGATACGATTTTACATTATTCTATTTGTGTTTTGAATATATTTTTTTATACATATTTACATTATTTAATGTGTATTTTGTATATTTTAAAACAAATTTACGTTATTTTATGCGCATCTGTTAAAATATTTTGATACAAATTTACATTATTTTATGTATTTTTTATATATATTTCAATACAAATTTAGTTTATTTAATGTATATTTTGTATATCTATCTTCATTCGTATCAAAATAAATAAACAAAATAACAATGAAATAATGTAAATTTGTATGAGAAAATATATACAAATACACATAAAATAACCCAAATTTCTAAAAAAATATATATACAAAAATGCACATAAAATAAATAAAATTTCAATAAAAATATATATACAATTCTATTTTCACACAAATTTAATTACTTTTGTGTATTTTTGCATATAGTTTTATATAAATTTTCGTTATTTTATTTGTATTTTGTATATTTATATTTATTCAATACACATTCTTTTATTAGTATTTTGTTTATTTATTTTGATACGAGTTTACTTTATTTTATGTGTATTTTGTATACCTTTTTTTATACGTATTTACTTCATTTTATGTGTATTTTGTATATTTATTTTCATAGAGATCTACGTTATTTTATGTGTATTCGTATATATATTTTGAAAAAAAGTTACATGGTTTTATATGTATTTTGCATATCTATTTCAATACAAATTTACCTTATTGTATGTGCATTTTGTATATTTATTTTAATACAAATTCAAATATTTTATGTGTGTCTTGGTATATATATTTTTATAAAAAATGCGTTATTTTATGGGTATTTTGCATCTTAATTTTCATACAAATTTACATTATTTTATTAATATTCTGTGTATTTATTTTGATACGATTTTATATTATTCTATTTGTGTTTTGTATATATTTTTTTATACATATTTACATTATTTAATGTGTATTTTTTTTATATATTTTATACAAATTTACGTTATTTTAAGTGTATGTGTTTATATATTTTCATTCAAATTTACATTATTTTATGTGTATTTTGTAAATGTATTTCAATACAAATTTACCTAATTTTATGTGTATTTTGTATATTTATTTTCATACAAATTAAAATTATTTTTGTGTATTTTTGTATATAGTTTTATACAAATTTAGGTGATTTTATGTGTATATTGTATATCTATTTTCATACAAATACACATTCTTTTATTGATATTTTGTTTATTTATTTTGACTCGAATTTACATTATTTAATGTGTATTTTATATATATATATTTTTATACGTGTTTACATCATTTGATGTGTATTTTGTATATATATTTCTACAGAAATCTACGTTGATTTATGAGTATTCGTATATAGATTTTGAAATAAATTTACACTGTTTTATGTGTATTTTGCATATTTTTTCAATACAAATTTACCTTATTGTATATGCATTTTGTATATTAATTTTAATACAAATTTAATTATGCTATGTGTATTTTTGTATATGTATTTTTATAAAAATATGATTTATTTTATGGGTATTTTGCATTTTTATTTTCATACAAATTTACATTATTTTATTTATATTCTGTTTATTTTTTTTTAAACAATTTTACATTATTCTATGTGTATTTTGTATATCTATTTTTATACGTATTTACTTAATTTTATGTGTATTTTGTATATATATTTTTATAGAAATCTACGTTTTTTTATGTGTATTCGTATATATTTTTTGAAACAAATTTACATTGTTTTATATGTATTTTTGCATATCTCTTTCAATACAAGTTTACCTTATTGTTTGTGCATTTTGTATATTTATTTCAATACAAATTTAAATATTTTATGTGTATTTTGGTATATATATTTTTATAAGAAATGCGCTATTTGATGGGAATTTTGCATCTTTATTTTCATACAAATTATATTATTTTTATTATATATTTATTTTGATTTTTGATATATATTATTCTATTTGTTTTTTGTATATATTTTTTTTACTCATATTTACACTATTTAATGTGTATCTTGCATATATATTTCATACAAATTTATTATCTATTATTTATTTTTATACAAATACACATTCTTTTCATGATATTTTGTTTATTTATTTTGACACGAGTTTACCTAGATATGTATTTTGTATATATATTTTTATACGTATTTACATAATTTCATGTGTATTTTGTATATATATTTCTATAGAAATCTACGTTAAATAATGTCAATTCGTATCAAAATGAATGAGCAGAATATCAATAAAATAATATAGATTTGTATGAAAATAAAGATGCAAAATACCCAAAAAATAAAGCATATGTTTATAAAAATACATATACAAAAATACACATCGAATAATTAAATTTGTATTAAAATTAATATGCAAAATGCGTATATAATAAGGTAAATTTGTATTGAAAAAATATGCAACATACACGTTTACTCATACAAATTTATATTATTTTATTGGTATTTTGTTTATTTATTTTGATACGAATTACATGATTATATGTGTATTTTGTACATATTTTTTTATACGTATTTACATTATTTAATGTGTATTTTGTTTATATATTTTCATACAAATTTACGTTATTATATGTGTATTTGTATAAATATTTTGATACAAATTTACTTTATTTCATGTATTTTGTATATATATTTCAATTCAAATTTAGCTTATTTTGTGTGTATTTTGTTTATATTTTCATACAAATTTAATTACTTCTGTGTATTTTTGTATATAGTTTTATATAAATTTACGTTATTTTATGTGTATATTTATACAAATACACATTCTTTTATTGGTATTTTGTTTATTTATTTTGATACGAATTTACATTATTTGATGTGTATTTTGTATACATTTTTTTATACGTATTTACTTCATTTTATGTGTATTTTGAATATATATTTTTATAGAAATCTACGTTATTTTATGTGTATTCGTATACATATTTTGAAACAAATTTACATTGCTTTATATGTATTTTGCATATCTATTTCAATACAAATTTACCTTATTGTATGTGTTTTTTATATATTTATTTTAATACAAATCTAATTTTTTTATTTGTATTTTGGTATATATATTTTTATAAATAAAAAAAATGCGTTATTTTATGAGTATTTTGCCTCTTTATTTTCAAACAAATTTACATTATTTTATTAATATTCTGTGTATTTATTTTGATACGATTTTACATTATTCTATTTGTGTTTTGTATATATTTTTTTATACAAATTTACTTTATTTTAAGTGTATTTGTTTATGAATTTTCATTCAAATTTACATTATTTTATGTGTATTTTGTATATGTATTTCCATACAAATTTACCTAATTTTATGTGTATTTTGTATATTTATTTTCATACAAATTTAAAATATTTTTGTGTATTTTTGTATATAGTTTGATACAAATTTAGGTTATTTTATGTGTATTTTGAATATCTATTTTCATACAAATACACATTCTTTTATTGATATTTTGTTTATTTATTTTTACGCGAATTTATATTATTTAATGTGTATTTTGTATATATATTTTTATACGTATTTACATCATTTCATGTGTATTTTGTATATATATTCCTATAGAAATCAACGTTATTTTATGTGTATTCGCATATATATTTTGAAACAAATTTACACTTTTTTATGTGTATTTTGCGTATTTTTTCAATACAAATTTACCTTATTGTATGTGCATTTTGTATATTAATTATAATACAAATTTATTTATTTTATGTGTATTTATGTATATGTATATTTTTTTTAAATATGCTTTATTTTATGGGTATTTTGCATTTTTGTTTTCATACAAATTTAAATTATTTTATTGATATTCTGTGTACTTATTTTGATACGGTTTTACATTATTCTATGTGTATTTTGTATATATATTTTATACAAATGTACGTTATTTTATGTGTATTTTGTACATGTATTAAAATACAAATTTAACTAATTATATGTGTATTACAAATACACATTCTTTTATTGTTATTTTGTTTATTTATTTTGATACGAATTTATATTATTTTATGTGTATTTTGTATTTTTTTATACGTATTTACTTCATTTTATGTGTTTTTTGTATATATATTTTTATAGAAATCTACGTTATTTTATATGTATTCGTATATATATTTTGAAACAAATTTACATTGTTTTATATGTATTTTGCATATCTATTTCAATACAAATTTACATTATCGTATGGGTTTTTTATATATTTATTTTAATACAAATTTAATTTTTTTTATGTGTATTTTGGTATATATATTTTTATAAATAAAAAAAAAATGCGTTATTTTATCGGTATTTTGCCTCTTTATTTTCATACAAATTTACATTATTTTATTAATATTCTGTGTATTTATTTTGATACGATTTTACATTATTCTATTTGTGTTTTGTATATATTTTTTTATACAAATTTACGTTATTTTAAGTGTATTTGTTTATGTATTTTCATTCAAATTTACATTATTTGATGTGTATTTTGTATATGTATTTCAATACAAATTTACCTAATTTTATGTGTATTTTGTATATTTATTATCATACAAATTTAAAATATTTTTTTGTATTTTTGTATATAGTTTGATGCAAATTTAGGTTATTTTATGTGTATTTTGTATATCTATTTTCATACAAATACACTTTCTTTTATTGATATTTTGTTTATTTATTTTGACGCGAATTTACATTATTTAATGTGTATTTTGTATATATATTTTTATACGTATTTACATCATCTCATGTGTATTTTGTATATATATTCATATAGAAATCAACGTTATTTTATGTGTATTCGTATATATTTTCTGAAACAAATTTACACTGTTTTATGTGTATTTTGCGTATTTTTTCAATACAAATTAACCTTATTGTATATCCATTTTGTATATTAATTTTAATACAAATTTAATTATTCTATGTGTATTTTTGTATATGTATTTTTTAAAAAAATATGCTTTATTTTATGGGTATTTTGCATCTTTATTTTCATACAAATTTAAATTATTTTATTGATATTCTGTTTACTTATTTTGATACGATTTTACATTATTCTATGTGTATTTAGTATATATATTTTATACAAATGTACGTTATTTTATGTGTATTTTTTTCATTTCATACAAATTTACATTATTTTACGTGTATTTTGTACATATATTTAAATACAAATTTAACTAATTATAAGTGTATTTTGTATATCTATTTTCATACAAATTGATATTATTATTTTTTTTGTATATATTTTTATACAAATTTTCGTTATTTTATGTGTATTTTCGGTATTTATTTTCCTACAAATATACGTTTTTTATCGGAATTTTGTTTATTTATTTTGATACGAATTTACATTATTTTAGGTGTATTTGATATATATATTTTTATACTTATTTACATCATTTGATATGTATTTTGTATGTATATTTTCATAGAAATTTACTCTATTTTAGGTGTATTCGTATATATATTTTGATACAAATTTACATTATTTATGTGTATTTTGCATATCTATTTCAATACAAATTTCCTTTATTGTGTATATATATTTTTATACATTATTTAATGTTTATTTTGAATATATATTTTTATACTAATTCATGTTATTTTATGTGTATTTGTATTTATATTTTCATCAAAATTTATATTATTTTATGTGTATTTTGTACATATATTTCACTACAAATTTACCTTATTTATGTTTATTTTGTATATTTATTTCATTCAATTTAAAATTATTTTATGTGTATATTTGTATTTGTATTTAGATTATTTTATGTGTATTTTCTATATATATTTTCATCCAAAATTCCATTATTTTTTTGGTATTTTGTTAATTTGATTCGATACAAATTTAGATTATTTCATTGGTATTTTGTTTACATATTTTTATATGCATGTACAAACATTGTACATTATTTAATGTGTGTTTTGTATATATATTTTTAGGCAAATTTACATTATTTTATTGATATTCTGTGTATTTATTTTGATACGATTTTACATTATTCTATGTATATTTTGTATATATATTTTATACAAATGTACGTTATTTTATGTGAATTTGTTTTAATTTCTTACAAATTTACATTATTTTATGTGTATTTTGTATATGTATTACAATACAAATTTACCTAATTTTATGTGTATTTTGTATATTTATTTTCACACAAATTTAAAATATTTTTGTGTATTTTTGTATATAGCTTGATACAAATTTAGGTTATTTTATGTGTTTTTTGTATATCTATTTTCGTACAAATACACATTCTTTTATTGATATTTTGTTTATTTATTTTGACGCGAATTTACATTATTTAATGTGTATTTTGTATATATATTTTTATACGTATTTACATCATTTCATGTGTATTTTGTATATATATTCCTATAGAAATCAACGTTATTTTATGTGTATTCGTATATATATTTTGTAACAAATTTACACTGTTTTATGTGTATTTTGCGTATTTTTTCAATACAAATTTACCTTATTGTATGTGCATTTTGTATATTAATTTTAATACAAATTTAATTATTCTATGTGTATTTTTGTATATGTATTTTTTAAAAAAAATATGCTTTATTTTATGGGTATTTTGCATCTTTATTTTCCTACAAATTTAAATTATTTTATTGATATTCTGTGTACTTATTTTGATACGATTTTACATTATTCTATGTGTATTTTGTATATATATTTTATACAAATGTACGTTATTTTATGTTTATATGTTTTCATATCATAAAAATTTACATTATTTTATATGTATTTTGTACATGTATTTAAAGACAAATTTAACTAATTATATGTGTATTTTGTATATCTATTTTCAAACAAATTGAAATTTTTTTTTTTTTTTGTATAAATTTTTATACAAATTTTCGTTATTTTATGTATATTTTGTAATAATATTGTATATATAATATTGTAATAAGTTAAATTTGTATTTAAATATTAAAACGTTATTTTATGTTTATTTTGTATATGTTTTCTCATACAAATTTACATTATTTAATTAGTTTTTTGTTTATTTATTTTGATACGAATGACTTGATTATTTGATTACTTAATGTGTATTTTGTTTATATATTTTTTTTACAAATTTACGTGATTATATGTGTATTTGTTAAAAATATTTTGAAACGAATTTACTTTATTTTATGTATTTTGTATATATATTTCAATTCAAATTTAGCTTATTTTGTGTGTATTTTGTATATCTATTTTCATACAAATTTAATTACTTCTGTGTATTTTTGTATATAGTTTTATAGAAATTTACGTTATTTTATGTGCATTTTGTATATTTATATTTATACAAATACACATTCTTTTATTGGTATTTTGCTTACATTATTTTATGTGTATTTTGTATACATTTTTTATACGTATTTACTTTATTTTATGTGTATTTTGTAAATATATTTTTATAGAAATCTACGTTATTTTATGTGTATTCGTATATATATTTTGAAACAAATTTACATTGTTTTATATGTTTTTTGCATATCTATAGAAATGCATATACAGGAAGGTAAATTTGTATTGAAAGAGATATTAAAAAATACATATAAAACAATGTGAATTTGTTTGAAAATATATATACGAATACACATAAAATAAAGTAGATTTTTATAGAAATATATATACAAAATACTTATGAAATTATGTAAATACGTATAAAAATATATATACAAAATACATATCAAATAATGCAAATTCGTGTCAAAATAAATAAATAAATTATCATGAAAAGAATGTGTATTTGTATGAAAATAGATAATAGATAATAAATTTGTATGAAATATATATGCAAGATACACATTAAATAATGTAAATATGTATAAAAAAATATATACAAAAGACAAATAGAATAATGTAAAATAGTATCAAAATAAATACACAGAATTTTAATAAAATAATGTAAATTTTGATGAAAATAAAGATGCAAAATACCCATAAAACAACGCATTTTTTATGAAAATATATATACCAAAATACACATAAAATATTTAAATTTGTATTACAATAAATATACAAAATGCACATACAATAAGGTAAATTTGTATTGAAATAGATATGCAAAATACATATAAAACAATGTAAATTTCTTTCAAAATATATATACGAATACACATGAAATAACGTAGGTTTCTATAAAAATATTTATACAAAATACACATAAAATGAAGTAAATACGTATAAAAAAATGTATACAAAATACACATAAAATAATGTAAATTCGCATCAAAATAAATATACAAAATACCAATAAAAGAATGTGTCTTTGTATAAATATAAATATACAAAATACACATAAAATAACGTAAATTTATATAAAACTACATACATAAAATACACGCATTTAATTTCTATGAAAATATATGTACAAAAATGCACATCAAATAAATTTGCATTTAAAAATATATATACAAAACATACATTTCTTAATGTAAATGAGTATAAAAATATGTATACAAAATACCTATGAAATAATCTAAATTCGTATCGAAATAAACTAAGAAAATACCAATAAAACAATGTAATTTTGGATGAAAATATATATACAAAATACACATAAAATAACCTAAATACAAATACAAATATACACATAAAATAATTTAAAATTGAATGAAATAAATATACAAAATAAACATAAAATAAGGTAAATTTGTAATGAAATATATGAAAAAATACACATAAAATAATATAAATTTGTATGGATATATATATACAAATACACATTAAATAACATGAATTTGTATAAAATTTGTATCAAAATATATACTTATACTTTCAATAAAATAACGTAATTTTTTTATGAAAATGTATATACAAAATATATATAAAATAATTTAAATACGTAGAAAAATATAATACAAAAAACACATTAAATAATGTAAATTTGTATGAAAATATATAAACAAATACACATAAAATAATGTAAATTTGGATAAAATATATATATATACAAAATGAACATTAAATAATGTAAATATGTATAAAAAAAATATATACAAAATACACATAGAATAATGTTAAATCGTATCAAAATAAATAAAGAGAATATCAATAAAATAATGTAAATTTGTATGAAAATAAAGATGCAAGATATTCATATAATAAAGGATATTTGCATAAAAATATATATATAAAAATACATATAAAATAATTAAATTTGTATTAAAATAAATATACAAAATGCACGTACAATAAAGTTAATTTGTATTGAAATAGTTATGCAAAATACTCATCAATAATGTAAATTTGTATCAAAATATATATACGAATTCTCATAAAATAGAGTAAATTTCTATGAAAATATACATGCAAAATAGATATACAAAATACACATATAACTAGTTAAATTTGTATTTAAATACATGTACAAAAAACACATAAAATAATGTAAAATCATATCAAAATAAATACACAGAATATCAATAAAATAATGTAAATTTGTATGAAAATAAAGATGCAAAATACCCATAAAATAAAGCATATTTTTATAAAAATACATATACAAAAATACACATAGATTAATCAAATTTGTATTAAAATTAATATACAAAATGCACATACAATAAGGTAAATTTGTATTGAAAAATACACATAAAACAATGTAAATTTGTTTCAAAATATATATACGAATACACATAAAACAACGTAGATTTCTATAGAAATATATATACAAAATACACTTGAAATAATGTAAATACGTATAAAAATATATATACAAAATACACATTAAATAATGTTAATTCGTGTCAAAATAAATAAACAAAATATCATGAAAAGAATGTGTATTTGTATGAAAATAGATATACAAAATACACATAAAATAACCTAAATTTGTATAAAACTATATACAAAAATACACAAAAATAATTTAAACTTGTATTAAAAAATATATACAAAAACATATAAAATTAGGTAAATTTGTATTGAAATACATATACAAAATACACATAAAATAATGTAAATTTGAATGAAAATATATAAACATATAGACTTAAAATAACGTAAATTTGTAGCAAATATATATACTAAAAACACATTAAAAATTGTAAATATGTATAAAAAAAATATATACAAAACACAAATAAAATAATGTAAATTCGTATAAAAATAAATACAGAAAATATTAATAAAATAATGTAAATTTGTATGAAAATTAAGATGCAAAATACACATAAAATAACGCATTTTTATAAAAATATATATACGAAAAAACATAAAATATTTGATTTTATATTAAAATAAATAGATATACAAAATACACATAAAATAAGGTAAATTTGAATTGAAATATATATACAAAATGCATAAAATAATGTAAATTTGTATCAAAATACTTATAGAAATACACATATAATAACGTAAATTTGTATAAAAATATATAAACAAAATACATTAAATAATGTAAATACGTATAAAAATGTACAAAATACAAATAATCATGTAATTCGTATCAAAATAAATAGAAAAAATACCAATAAAATAATGTAAATTTCTATGAGAAAACATATACAAAATACACATAAATAACGCAAATATCAATAAAAGTATATATAATATAATATATTTTTATACATATTTAAAATATTCAATGTATATTTTGTATATATATTTTATCCAAATTTACGTTATTTTATATGTATTTGTTTATATATTTTCATACAAATTTACATTATTTTATATGAGTTTTGTATATGTATTTCAATACAAATTTGCCTAACTTTATGTGTATTTTGCAAATCTATTTTCAATCAAATTTACATTATTTTTGTGTATTTTTGTATATATTTTTATACAAATTTTAGTTATTTTATTTGTTTTTTGTATATATATTTTCCTACAAATATAGATTCTTTTATTGGAATTTTGTGTATTTAATTTTTTACGAATTTACAATATTTTATGTGTATTTTGTATATATATTTTTTCTACGTATTTAAATTATTTTATGTGTATTTTATATATACATTTTCATAAAAATTTACGTTATTTTATTGTGTGTATTCGTATATATTTTGAAACAAATTTTATACAAATTTATGTTATTTTATGTGTATTTGTATATATATTTTCATACAAATTTATATTATTTTATGTGTATTCTTACATATATTTTATTACAAATTTACCTTATTTTATGTTTATTTTGTATATTTATTTCATTCAATTTTAAATTATTTAATATGTATATTTGTATTTGTATTTAGGTTATTTTATGTGTGTTTTCTATATATATTTTCATCCAAAACTTCATTATTTTATTGTTATTTTCTTAATTTAACTCGATACGAATTTAGATTATTTCATAGGTATTTTGTATACATATTTTTATACTCATTTACAATATCTAATGTGTGTTTTGTATATATTTTTTTATGCAAACTAATTTTATGTGCATTTTTGTACATATATTTTTATAGAAACTTAAAACGTTATTTTATGTGTATTTTGTATATGTTTTCTCATACAAATTTACATTATTTAATTAGTTTTTTGTTTATTTATTTTGATACGAATGACTTGATTATTTGTGTATTTTGTAAATATTTTTTTATACGTATTTACATTACTTAATGTGTATTTTGTTTATATATTTTTTTACAAATTTACGTTACTATATGTGTATTTGTTAAGAATATTTTGAAACGAATTTACTTTATTTTATGTATTTTGTATATATATTTCAATTCAAATTTAGCTTATTTTGTGTGTATTTTGTATATCTATTTTCATACAAATTTAGTTACTTCTGTGTATTTTTGTATATAGTTTTATACAAATTTTATGTGCATTTTGTATATTTATATTTATACAAATACACATTCTCTGATTGGTATTTTGTTTATTTATATTTATACGAATTTACATTATTTTATGTGTATTTTGTATTCATTTTTGATTCGTATTTACTTAATTTTATTTGTATTTTGTATATATATATTTATAGAAATCTACGTTATTTTATGTGTATTCGTATATATATTTTGAAACAGATTTACATTGTTTTATATGTATTTCGCATATCTATTTCAATACAAATTTACCTTATTGTATGTGCATTTTGTATAGTTATTTTAATACAAATTCAAATATTTTATGTGTATTTTGGTATATATATAATTTTATAAAAAATGCGTTATTTTATAGATATTATGCATCTTAGTTTTCATACAAATGCACATTATTTTATTAATATTCTGTGTATATATTTTGATACGATTTTATATTATACTATTTGTGTTTTGTATATATTTTTTTATACATATTTTCATTATTTAATGTGTATTTTTTTTATATATATTTTATACAAATTAACGTTATTTTAAGTGTATTTGTTTATATAATTTCATTCAAATTTACATTATTTTAAGTGTATTTTGTATATGTATTTCAATACAAATTTACCTAATTTTATGTGTATTTTGTATATTTATTTTCATACAAATTTAAATTATTTTTGTGTTTTTTTGTATATACATATATAGTAAATTTCTATGAAAATATATATTCAAAATACATATAAAATTATGTAAATAAGTATAAAAATATATATATCAAATACTCCTAAAAAAATTAAAATTCGTATGAAAATAGATAAACAAAATTCCGATAAAAGAACGTATATTTGTAGGAAAATAAATATACAAAATACACATAAAATTACGAAAATTTGAATAAAAATATATACAAAAAAACAAAAAATAAATTTCAATTTGTATGAAAATAGATATACAAAATACAAATATAATTAGTTAAATTTGTATTTAAATACATGTACAAAATACACATAAAATAATGTAAATTTGTATGAAATGAAAACAAAGTCACATAAAATAACGTATATTTTTTTTTAAATAGATATACAAAATATACATAGAATAATGTAAAATCGTATCAAAATAAATACACAGAATATCAATAAAATAATGTAATTTTGTATGAAAATAAAGATGCAAAATACCCATAAAATAAAGCATATTTTTTTAAAAATACATATACAAGAATACACATAGAATAATTAAATTTGTATTAAAATTAATATACAAAATGCACGTACAATTAGGTAAGTTTGTATTGAAATAGATATGCAAAATACACATAAAACAATGTAAATTTGTTTCAAAATATATATACGAATACACATAAAATAACGTAGATTTATATAAAAATATATATACAAAATACATATAAAATGAAGTAAATACGTATAAGCAAATGTATACAAAATACACATAAAATAATGAAAATTCGTATCAAAATAAATAGACTAAATGCCAATAAAAGAATGTTTACTTGAATAAATATAAATATACAAAATACACAGAAAATAACGTAAAATTGTATAAAACTATATATTAAATAAACAAAAATAATTAAATTTGTATGAAAATAAGCTAAATTTGAACTGAAATAAATATAGAAAATACATAAAATAATGTAAATTTGTATCAAAATATATATTCAAATACACATATAATAACGTAAATTTGTATAAAAATATATAAACAAAATACACATTGAATAATGTAAATACGTATAAAAGATATGTACGTAATGTAAAAATTTATAAAATTAAAGATGCAAAATAACCATAAAATAAATCATATTTAAAAAAAAATAGATACAAAAAAACACATAAAATAATTAAATTTGTATTAAAATAAATATACAAAATACACATACAATAATGTAGATTTTTATTGAAATAGATATGCAAAAAACACATAAAATAATGAATTTTTTTATCAAAATATATACGAATACACACAATAAAATTACGTAAATTTTTATGAAAATATATATACAAAATGCGCATAAAATAATGGTAATACATAAAAAAATATATATACAAAATACACATAAAATAATGTAAACTCGTATCAAAATAAATAAACAAAATTTCCTCTAAAAGAATGTATATTTGTAGGAAAATATATATACAAAATACAAATAAAATAACAAAAATTTGTATAAAAATATATACAAAAATACACAAAAATAATTTAAATTTGTTTGAAAATAGATATGCAAAATACACATGATATTAAGCAAATTTTTATTTAAATACATATACAAAATACACATAAAATAATATAAATTTGTATGAAAATATATAAACAAATACACATAAGATAACGTAAATTTCCATAAAATATATGTACAAAATATACATTAAATAATGTAAATATGTCTAAAAATATATATATATATAAAATACACAGAATAACGTAAAATCGTATCAAAATAAATAAACAGACTATCAATAAAATAATGTAAATTTGTATGAAAATATAGATGCAAAATGCCCATATAATAACGCATATTTGTTTAAAAATATATATAGAAAAATACACATAAAATAATTAAATTTGTATCAAAATAAATATACAAAAGGCACATACAATAAAGAAAATTTGTATTGAAATAGATATGCGAAATACACATAAAAAATGTAAATTTGTATCAAAATATATATACGAATACACATAAAATAGAGTAAATTACTATGAAAATATATATTCAAAATACATATAAAATTATGTAAATAAGTATAAAAATATATATATCAAATACACCTAAAATAATCAAAATTCGTATCAAAATAAATAAACAAAATTCCGATAAAAGAACGTATATTTGTAGGAAAATAAATATACAAAATACATATAAAATTACGAAAATTTGAATAAAAATATATACTAAAATACACAAAATCAATTTCGATTTGTTTGAAAATAGATATACATAATAAACATATAATTAGTTAAATTTGCATTTAAATACATGTACAAAATACACATAAAATAATATAAATTTGTATGAAATGAAAACAAACTCACATAAAATAACGTTCATTTGTATGAAATTTGTATACAAAATATACATAGAATAATGTAAAATCGTATCAAAATAAATACACAGAATATCAATAAAATAATGTAAATATGTATGAAAATAAAGATGCAAAATACTCATAAAATTAAGCATTTTTTTATGAAAATACATATACAAAAATACACATAGAATAATTAAATTTGTATTATTTTATATGTACTTTGTATATATATTTTTATACGCATTTACATTATTTGATATTTATTTTGAATATATAATTTTATACAAATTCATGGTATTTTATGTGTATTTGTATATATATTTTCATATAAATTTACATTATTTTATGTATTTTGTACATATATTTCATTACAAATTTACCTTATTTTATGTTTATTTTGTATATGTATTTTGTACATTTATATTTATACAAATACACATTGTTTTATTGGTATTTTGTTTATTTATTTTGATTCAAATTTACATTATTTTATGTATATTTTGTTTACATTTTTTTATACGTATTTACTTAATTTTATGTGTATTTTCTATATATATTTTTATAGAAATCTACGTTATTTTATGTGTATTCGTATATATATTTTGAATCAAATTTACATTGTTTTATATGTATTTTTGCATATTTCTTTCGATAGAAGTTTACCTTATTGTATATGCATTTTGTATATTTATTTCAATACAAATTTAAATATTTTATGTGTATTTTGGTATATATATTTTTATAAGAAATGCGCTATTTGATCGGAATTTTGCATCTTTATTTTAATACAAATTTACATTATTTTATTAATATTCGGTGTATTTATTTTGATACGATTTTACATTATTCTATTTTTTTTTGGTATGTATTTTTTTTTATAAATATTTACATTATTTAATGTGTATCTTGCATATATATTTCATACAAATTTATTATCTATTATTTATTTTCATACAAATACACATTCTTTTCATGATATTTTGTTTATTTTTTTTGACTTGAATTTACATTACTTAATATGTATTTTGTATATATATTTTTATACGTATTTACATAATTTCATGTGTATTTTGTATATATATTTCTATAGAAATCTACGTTATTTTATGTGTTTTCGTATATATATTTTACATTGTTTTATAATGTATTTTTGAATATCTCTTTCAAAACAAATTTACCTTACTGTATATGCATTTTGTATATTTATTTCAATACAAATTTAAATATTTTATGTGTATTTTCGTATATATATTTTAAAAAAAAGCGCTATTTTATGGGAATTTTGCATCTTTCTTTTCATACAAATTTACATTATTTTGTTGATATTCTCTGTATTTATTTTGATACGATTTTACATTATTCTATCTCTTTTTTTACATTTACATTATTTAATGTGTATCTTGCATATATATTTTATACAAATTTACGTTATTTAAGTGTATTTGTTTATATATTTTCATTCAAATTTACATTATTTTATGTGTATTTTGTATATGTATTTCAATACAAATTTACCTAATTTTATGTGTATTTTGTATATTTCTTTTCATACAAATTTTAATTATTTTTGTGTATTTTTGTATATAGTTTTATACAAATTTAGGTTATTTTATGTACGCATTTACATTATTTAATGTGTGTTTTGTATATATATTTTTATGCAAATTTACTTTATTTTATGTGCATTTTTGTAAGTTTGTATTGAAATAGATATGCAAAATACATATAAAACAATGTAAATTTGTTTCAAAATATATATACGAATACACATAAAATAACGTAGATTTCTATAAAAATATATACAAAATACACATAAAATGAGGTAAATACGTATAAAAAAATGAATACAAAATACCCATAAAATAATGTAAAATCGTATCAAAATAAATAAACAAAATACCAATAAAAGAATGTGTATTTGTGTAAATATATATATACAAAATACACATAAAATATCGTAAATTTGTATAAAACTATATACAAAAATACACAGAAGTAATTAAATTTGTAGGAAAATAGATATATAAAATACAGCTAAAATAAACTAAATTTGAATTGAAATATATATACAAAATACATAAAATAATGTAAATTTATATCAAAATATTTATACAAATACATATAATAACGTAGATTTGTTTAAAAATATATAAACAAAATACACATTAAGTAATGAAAATACGTATAAAAAATATATACAAAATACACATATAATCATGTAATTCGTATCAAAATAAATAAGCAAAATAACAATAAAATAATGTAAATTTGTATGAGAAAACATATAAAAATAACGCAGATTTCTATAAAAATATATGTACAAAAATACACATAAGATAAAGTAAATTTGTATAAAAATATATATACAAAACAAACATTAAATAATGTAAATGCGTACATAAAATAACCTAAATTTGTATAAAACTATATACAAAATACACAAAATAATTTAAATTTGTATGAAAAGAAATATACAAAATACACGTAAAATTAGGTAAGTTTGTATTGAAATACATATACAAAATACACATCAAATAATGTAAATTTGAATGAAAATATATAAACAAACACTTAAAATAACGTAAATTTGTATAAAATATATATGCAAGATACACATTAAATAATGTAAATGTGTATAAAAAAAAATGTAAAATCGTATCAAAATAAATAAACATAATATAAATAAAATAATTTAAATTTGTATGAACATAAAGATTCATAATTCAATAAATATATCTCATTTTTTATATAAATATATATACCAAAATACACATAAAATATTTAAATTTGTATTGAAATAAATATACAAAATGCATATACAGTAAGGTAAATTTGTATTGAAAGAGATATTCAAAAATACATATAAAACAATGTAAATTTGTTTCAAAATATATATACGAATACACATAAAATAATGTTAACTCGAATCGAAATAAATAAAAAATACAAATAAAAGAATGTATATTTGTATAAATATAAATATACAAAATACACATAAAATAACGTAAATTGATATAAAAGTATATACAAAAATACACAAAAGTAATTAAATTTGTATGAAAATAGATATACAAAATACACATAAAATAACTCATATTTAAAAAATATATATACGAAAATACACATAAAATAATTAAATTTGTATTAAAATAAATATACAAAATACACATACTATAAGGTAAATTTGTATTAAAATAAATAAACAAAATACATATAAAATACTGTGAATACTTAGAAAAATATATATACAAAATACACAAAAAATAATGTAAATTCGTATCAAAATAAATAAACAAAATTCCAATAAAAGAATGCATATATATATATATATATATATATATATATATATATATATATATATCTATATATATCTATATATATATATAGAGAGAGAGAGAGAGAGAGTATATGTATAGAAAATACACATGAAATAATCTAAATTCGTATCGAAATAAATGAATAAAATACCGATAAAATAATGTAATTTTGAATTAAAATATATATAGAAAATACACATAAAATAACGTAAATACAAATAAATAGATACACATAAAATGATTTCAATTTGAATGAAAATAGATATAAAAATAAACATAAAATAAGGCAAATTTGTAATGAAATATATATACAAAATACACATAAAATAATGTAGATTTGTTTCAAAATATATATACGAATACACATAAAATAACGTAGATTTCTATAGAAATATATATACAAAATACACATGAAATGATGTAAATACGTATAAAAATATATATACAAAATACACATTAAATAATGTAAATTCATGTCAAAATAAATAAGGAAAATATGAATAAAAGTGTGTATTTGTATGAAGATACATATACAAAATACATATAAAATAACGTAAATTTGTATAAAACTATATATAAAAATACACAAAAATAAATTAAATTTGTATGAAAATAAATATACAAAATACACATAAAATTTGTTAATTTGTATAGAAATACATATAGAAAATACACATAAAATAATGTAAATTTGAATGAAAATATATAAACAAATACACTTAAATTAACGTAAATTTGTATAAAATATATAAACAAAGTACTCATTAAATAATGTAAATATGTATAAAAAAAAAAAATACAAAACACAAATAGAATAATGTAAAATCGTATCATAATAAATACACAGAATGTAAATAAAATAATGTAAATTTGTATGAAAATAAAGATGCAAAATACCCATAAAATAACGCATTTTTTATAAATATACAAAATACACATGAAAGAATGTAAATACGTATAAATATATATATATATATATATATATATATATATATATATATATATATATATATATATATATATATATATATATATATATATATATATATATATATATATATATAGATTTATATATATATATATATATATATATATATATATATATATATATATATATATATATATATATATATAGGGGAGGCGGTGGCTGGAAGGATAGCGAGACGGCCCCGCGTCCAGGAGGACGCGAGTTCAATCCCCGACCGGTGCCACCAAGCTGGGATTTTTCAGCCGCCGCCGAGTGGCTTAAAACTACCCACATGCTGCCCAGAAGACCACCTATCAACCCGGACTCTAGATTCTAGGATCAAAGGTGAGCTCCGGGAGGGCAGCTTGAGCCAATGCAAGATTGCGCCACTATAAACACTCGCCTGCGCCAGAACGGGCTGGGCCGACCATCAGGACCCACCGGAAAGAAGCCTTGGACCGACCATCAGGATCCACCGGGAACAAGCCTACCGGCGCAATAGGCCGCGACGTAAAAAAAAAAATATATATATATATATATATATATATATATATATATATATATATATATATATATATATATATATATATATATATATATATATATATATATATATATATATATATATATATATATATATATATATATATATATATATATATATATATATATATATATATATATATATATATATATATATTTAATAATGTAAATTCGCGTCAAAATAAATCAACAAAATATCAATAAAAGAATGTGTATTTCTATGAAAATAAATATACAAAATACACATAAGATAACATAAATTTGTATAAAACTATATACAAAAATACAAAAAAATAATTTAAATTTGTATGAAAATAAATATACAAAATACACATAAAATTAGGTAAATTTGTATTGAAATACATATACAAAATACACATAAAATAATGTAAATTTGAATGAAAATACATAAACAAATACACTTAAAATAACGTAAATTTGTATAAAAAAATATATACAAAACACGAATAGAATTATGTAAAATCGTATCAAAATAAATACACAGAATATTGATAAAATAATGTATATTTGTATGAAAATAAAGAAGCAAAATACCCATAAAATAACGCATTTTTTTTATAAAAATATATATACAAAAATACACATAAAAAAATGAATTTGTATTAAAATATATATACAAAACACATATACAATAAGGTAAATCTGTATTGAAATAGATATGCAAAATACATATAAAACAATGTAAATTTGTTTCAAAATATATATACGAATACACATAAAATAACGTAGATTTGTATGAAAATATATATACAAAATACACATAAAATGAAGTAGATACGTATAAAAAAATGTATACAAAATACACATAAAATAATGTAAATTCGTATCAAAATAAATAAACAAAATACCAATAAAAGAATGTGTATTTGTATAAATATAAATATACAAAATACACATAAAATAACGTAAATTTGTATAAAACTATATACAAAAATACACACAATTAATTAAATTCGTATGAAAATAGATATACAAAATACAGATAAAATAAGCTAAATTTTAATTGAAATATATATACAAAATACATGAAATAAAGTAAATTTGTATCAATATATTTATACAAATACACATATAATAAGGTAATTTTGTATGAAAATATATAAACAAAATACACATTAAATAATTTAAATACGTGTAAAAAAATATGTACAAAATACACATATAATCATGTAATTCGTATCAAAATAAATAAACAAAATACCAATAAAATAATATAAATTTGTATGAATAAACGTGTATGTTGTATATTTTTTCAATACAAATTTACCTTATTATATACGCATTTTGTATATTAATTTTACTACAAATTTAATTATTCGATATGTATTTTTGTATCTATATTTTTTATAAACATATGCTTTATTTTATGGGTATTTTGCATCTTTATTTTCATACAAATTTACATTATTTTATTGATATTCTGCTCATTCATATTGATACAAATTGACATTATTCTATGTGTATTTTGTATATATTTTTCATACAAATTTACGTTATTTTATGTGTATTTGTTTATATATTTTGACACAAACTTACAATATTTTATGGCAAATTTTGTATATACATTTCAATAGAAATTTACCAAGTTTTATGTGTATTTTGTATACTATTTTCATACAAACTCAAATTATTTCAATATATTTTTGTATATATTTTAATACAAATTTTAGTTATGTTATTTGTATTTTGTAAATTTATTTTCATTTAAATATATATTATTTTATTGGTGTTTTGTTGATTTATATTGATACGAATTTACATTATTTTATATGTACTTTGTATATATATTTTTATACGCTTTTACATTATTTAATATTTATTTTGAATGTATATTTTTATACAAATTCATGGTATTTTATGTGTATTTGTATATATATTTTCATATAAATTTACATTATTTTATGTGTATTTTGTACATATATTTTATTACAAATCTATCTTATTTTATGTTTATTTTGTATGTGTATTTTGTATATTTATATTTATCCAAATACACTTTTTATTGGTATTTTGTTTATTTATTTTAATTCGAATTTACATTATTTTATGTGTATTTTGTATACATTTTTTTATACGTATTTACTTAATTTTATGTGTATTTTGTATATATATTTTTATAGAAATTCTACGTTTTTTTATTTGTATTCGTATATATATTTTGAAACAAATTTACATTGTTTGATATGTATTTTTGCGTATCTCTTTCAATACAAATTAACCTTATTGTATGTGCATTTTGTATATTTATTTCAATACAAATTTAAATATTTTATGTGTATTTTGGTATATATATTTTTATAAGAAATGCGCTATTTTATGGGAATTTTGCATCTTTATTTTCATACAAATTTACATTATTTTATTAATATTCGGTGTATTTATTTTGATACGATTTTACATTATTCTATTTGTTTTTTGTATATACTTGTTTATACATATTTACATTATTTAATGTGTATCTTGCATATATATTTTATACAAATTTATTATCTATTATCTATTTTCATACAAATACACATTCTTTTCATGATATTTTGTTTATTTATTTTGACACGAATTTACATTATTTGATATGTATTTTGTATATATATTTTTATACGTATTTACATAATTTCATATGTATTTTGTATATATATTTCTATAGAAATCTACTTTATTTTATGTGTATTCGTATATATATTTTGAAACAAATTTACATTGTTTTAAATGTATTTTTGAATATCTCTTTCAATACAAATTTACCTTACTGTATATGCATTTTGTATATTTATTTCAATACAAATTTAAATATTTTATGTGTATTTTGGTATATATATTTTTATAAAAAATGCGATAATTTTTGGGATTTTTGCATCTTTATTTTCATACAAATTTACATTATTTTATTGGTATTCTGTGTATTTGTTTTGATACGATTTTACATTATTTTATTTGTTTTTTGTATATATTTTTTTATACACATTTACATTATTTAATGTGTGTCTTGCATATATATTTTATACAAATTTATTATCTATTATCTATTTTCATACAAATACACATTCTTTTCATGATATTTTGTTTATTTATTTTGACACGAATTTACATTATTTGATATGTATTTTGTATATATATTTTTATACGTATTTACATAATTTCATATGTATTTTGTATATATATTTCTATAGAAATCTACTTTATTTTATGTGTATTCGTATATATATTTTGAAACAAATTTACATTGTTTTAAATGTATTTTTGAATATCTCTTTCAATACAAATTTACCTTACTGTATATGCATTTTGTATATTTATTTCAATACAAATTTAAATATTTTATGTGTATTTTGGTATATATATTTTTATAAAAAATGCGATAATTTTTGGGATTTTTGCATCTTTATTTTCATAAAAATTTACATTATTTTATTGGTATTCTGTGTATTTGTTTTGATACGATTTTACATTATTTTATTTGTTTTTTGTATATATTTTTTTATACACATTTACATTATTTAATGTGTGTCTTGCATATATATTTTATACAACTTTATGTTATTTTAAGTGTATTTGTATATATATTTTCATTCAAATTTACATTATTTTATGTGTATTTTGTATATGTATTTCAATACAAATTTTCCTAATTTTATATGTAGTTTGTATATTTCTTTTCAAACAAATTTAAATTATATTTGTGTATTTTTGTATATAGTTTTATACAAATTTAGGTTATTTTATGTACGCATTTACATTATTTAGTGTGTGTTTTGTATATATATTTTTATGCAAATTTACTTTATTTTATGTGCATTTTTGTACACATAATTTTATAGAAATTTTCTTTATTTGTATATGTTTTCTCATACAGATTTACATTATTTTATTGCTATTTTGTTTATTTATTTTGATACGAATTACTTGATTATATGTGTATTTTCTACATATTTTTTATACGTATTTACATTACTTAATGTGTATTTTGTTTATATATTTTTAAACAAATCTACGTTTTTATATGTATTTGTATCAATATTTTGATACAGATTTACATTATTTTATGTATTTTGTATGTACATTTCAATTCAAATTTAGCTAATTTTAGCTGTATTTTGTATATATATTTTCATACAAATTTAATTACTTCTGTGTATTTTTGTATATAGTTTTATACAAATTTACGATATTTTTTGTTTATTTTGTATATTTATTTTTATACAAATACACATTATTTTACTGGTATTTTGTTTATTTATTTTGATACGATTTTTTTATACGTATTTACTTCATTTTATGTGTATTTTGTATATATTTTTATAGAAATCTACGTTATTTTATGTGTATTCGTATATATATTTTGAAACAAATTTACATTGTTTTATATGTATTTTTGAATATCTCTTTCAATACAAATTTACCTTACTGTATATGCATTTTGTATGTTTATTTCTATACAAATTTAAATATTTTATGTGTATTTTGTTATATATATTTTTATAAAAAATGCGATATTTTTTGGGAATTTTGCATCTTTATTTTCATTCAAATTTACATTATTTTATTGATATTCTTCGTATTTATTTTAATACGATTTCACATTATTCTATTTGTTTTTTGTATATATATTTTTTTATATACATTTACATTATTTAATGTGTATCTTGCATATATATTTTATACAAATTTTCGTTATTTTAAGTGTGTTTGTTTATATATTTTCATTCAAATTTACATTATTTGATGTGTATTTTGTATATGTATTTCAATACAAATTTACCTAGTTTTACGTGTATTTTCTATATTTCTTTTCATACAAATTTAAATTATTTTTGTGTATTTTTGTATACAATAAGGTAAATTTATATTGAAATAGATATGCAAAATATATATAAAACAATGTAAAATTTGATTCAAAATATATATACGAATACACATAAAATAACGTAGATTTCTATAAAAATATATATACAAAATACACATAAAATGAAGTAAATACGTATAAAAAATGTATACAAAATACACATAAAATAATGTAAACTCGTATCAAAATAAATAAACAAAATACCAATAAAAAAATGTGTATTTGTATAAAAATAAATATACAAAATACACATAAAATATCGTAAATTTATATAAAACTATATACAAAAATACACAAAAGTAGCTAAATTTGTTTAAAAATAAATATACAAAATACACATAAAATAAACTAAATTTGTGTATTTTTGTATATACTTTTATATCAATTTACGTTATTTTATGTGTATTTTGTATATTTATATTTATACAAATACACATTCTTTTATTAGTATTTTGTTTATTTATTTCGATACGAGCTTACATTATTTTATGTGTAATTTGTACACATTTTTTTATACGTATTTACTTCATTTTATGTGTATTTTGTATATATATCTTTATAGAAATATGCGTTATTTTATATGTATTCGTATATATATTTTGAAACAAATTTACATTGTTTTATATGTATTTTGCATATCTATTTTAATACAAATTTACCTTATTGTGTGTGCATTTCGTATATTTATTTTAATACAAATTATTCAAATATTTTATGTGTGTTTTGGTATATATATTTTTATAAAAAATGATCTATTTTTGGGGTATTTTGCATCTTAATTTTCATACAAATTTACATTATTTTATTAATATTCTGTTTATTTATTTTGATACCATTTTACATTATTCTATTTGTGCTTTGTATATATTTTTGTATACATATTTACATTATTTAATGTGATTTAATATATATATATATATTTTATACAAATTTACGTTAATTTAAGTGTATTTGTATATATATTTTAATTCAAATTTACACTATTTGATGTGTATTTTGTAAATGTATTTAAATACATTGTTTATATATTTTCAGACAGATTTACTTTATTTTATGAGTGTTTTGTATATGTATTTCAATCCAAATTTGCATAATTTTATGTGTATTTTGCCAATCTATTTTCAAACAAATTTAAATTATTTTTGAGTATTTTTGTATAATTTTTTATACAAATTTTAGTTATTTTATTTGTATTTTGTATATATATTTTCCTACATATATACATTCTCTTATTGCAATTTTGTTTATTTATTTTGATACGAATTTCCATTACTCTATGTATTTTGTATATATATGTTTCTACGTATTTACATTATTTTATGTGTATTTTGGATATATATTTTCATACAAATATAAATTATTTTATTTGTATTTTTACATATATTTCATTTCAAATTTACCTTATTTTATGTTTGTTTCATATATTCATTTCATGCAATTTTAAATTATTTTATGTGTATATTTGTATTTGTATTTAGGTTATTTTATTTGTATTTTCTATATACATTTTCATCCAAAACTACATTATTTTATTGGTATTTTGTTAATTTAATTCGATACGAATTTAGATTATTTCAAAGGTATTTTTTATACATTTTTTTATACGCATTTACATTATTTAATGTGTGTTTTGTATATATATTTTGATGCAAATTTACTTTATTTGATGTGCATTTTTGTACATATATTTTTAAAGAAATTAGCGTTATTTTATATGTATTTTGTATATGTTTTCTCATACAAATTTACATTATATTATTGGTATTTTGTTTATTTATTTTGATACGAATTACATGATTATATGTGTATTTTCTACATATTTTTTTATACGTATTTACATTATTTAATGTGTATTTTGTTGATGTGTTTTTATACAAATTTACGTTATTATATGTGTATTTGTATAAATATTTTGATACAAATTTATATTATTTGATGTATTTTGTAAATATATATATCTATATATCTATATATCTATATATCTATATATATATCTATATCTATATCTATATCTATATCTATATCTATCTATCTATCTATCTATCTATCTATCTATCTATATCTATATCTATATCTATATCTATATCTATATATATATATATATATATATATATATATATATATATATATATATATATATATATATATATATATATATATATATATATATATATATATATATATATATATATATATATATACTGGGATGTGTTACGAGTGGGTCCAAGGTTCGGTATTAGGTCCACTTTTGTTTATTATTTATATCAATGACTTAGACACAGGAATTAGTAGTGATGTTAGTAAATTTGCAGATGATACCAAGATCGGTAGAGTAATTGAGTCGGATCAGGACGCTAGTATTCTCCAAGGTGAACTCAACAGATTATATGACTGGGCGGATAAATGGCAGATGGAGTTCAATGTAGGGAAGTGCAGTATTCTGAGTGTAGGTAGGACAACCCTCACATAACTATTGCTTAAATGACACTCTCATAAGTAGGTCTGGGTGCGAGAGGGATTTAGGGGTCTTAGTGAGCTCTGATCTCCGTCCAAGGGCACAATGCATTCAAGCTAGAAATCGAGCTAATAGGGTACTGGGATTTATTTCAAGGAGCGTAAGCAACAGAAGCCCCGAAGTCTCCCTCAAACTATATTTAGCATTAGTAAGACCTCATCTTGACTATGCGGTTCAGTTCTGGTCACCCTACTATAGAATGGATATCAAAATGTTAGAATCGGTGCAGAGGAGGATGACTAAGATGATTCAGGGGTTGAGAAACTTGCCATACGAGGAAAGACTCAAACAGTTAAACTTGCATTCTCTAGAAAGGCGAAGGGTGCGTGGAGACATGATCGAGGTTTATAAATGGATGAAGGGCTTTAATAAGGGAGAAATTCATAAGGTTTTGATGGTAAAAGAACCGGGTAGGACACGAAGTAATGGGTTTAAACTGGATAAATTCAGATTCAACAGGGACATAGGCAAAAATTGGTTTACTAACAGGGTGGTGGATGAGTGGAATAGGCTTAGCAGTCATGTGGTGAGTGCCAATACAATTGTCACTCACCACCAGATAAATTCATGGACAGCGATATTAGGTGGGGTTAGATACACGGGAGCTTAGGGTCAAAGGAGCTGCCTCGTACAGGCCTACCGGCCTCTTGCAGACTCCTGCGTTCTTATGTTCTTATATATATATATATATATATATATATATATATATATATATATATAAATATATATATATATATATATATATATATATATATATATAGATATTTATATATATATATATATATATATATATATATATATATATATATATATATATATATATATATATATATATATATATATATATATATATATATATATATATATATATATATATATATATTTCAATTCAAATTTAGTTTATTTTATGTGTATTTTGTATATCTATTTTCCTACAAATTTAACTACTTTTGTGTATTTTTGAATATAGTTTTATATAAATTTACGATATTTTATGTGTATTTTGTATATTTATTTTTATACAAATACACATTTTTTTATTGGTATTTTGTTTATTTATTTTGATACGAATTTACATTATTTTATGTGTATTTTGTATACATTTTTTTTATACGTATTTACTTCATTTTATGTGTATTTTGTATTATTTTCTATGTGTATTTTGTATATCAATTTTCATAAAAATTGATTTTTTTTTTGAATATATTTTTATACAAATTTTCGTTATTTTATGTGTATTTTGTATATTTATTTTCCTACAAATATACGTTCTTTTATCGGAATTTTGTTTGTTTATTTTGATACGAATTTACATTATTTTAGGTGTATTTGGTATATATATTTTTATACTATTTACATCATTTTATATGTTTTTTGTATGTATATTTTCATAGAAATTTATTCTATTTTATGTGTATTCGTATATATATTTTGATACAAATTTACATTATTGATGTGTATTTTGCATATGTATTTCAATACAAATTTACTTTATTGTATATGCATTTTGTATATTTATTTCAATACAAATTTAATTATTTCATGTGTATTTTTGTATATATATTTTTATGCATATATCCGTTATTATATGGGTATTTTGCATCTTTATTTTCATACAAATTTAAATTATTTTATTGATATTCTGTTTATTTACTTTGATACGATTTAACATTATTCTATGTGTATTTTGTATATATATTTTTATACATATTTACATTATTTAATGTATATTTTGTATATATATTTTATCCAAATTTACGTTATTTTATGAGTATTTGTTTATATATTTTCATACAAATTTACATTATTTTATGTGTATTTTTTATATGTATTTCAATACAAATTTGCCTAACTTTATGTGTATTTTGCATATCTATTTTCAAACAAATTTAAATTATTTTTGTGTATTTTTGTATTTATTTTTATACAAATTTTAGCTATTTTATTTGTATTTTGTATATATATTTTCCTACAAATATACAATTTTTTATTATAATTTTGTTAATTTATTTTGATACGAGTTTACATTATTTTATGTGTATTTTGTATATATATTTTTCTACGTATTTACTTTATTTTATGTGTATTTTGAATATATATTTTAATAAAAATTTACATTATTTTATTGTGTGTATTCCTATTTATTTTGATACAAATTTTATACAAATTCATGTTATTTTATGTGTATTTGAATATATATTTTCATACAAATTTATATTATTTTACGTGTATTTTTACATATTTTTCATTACAAATTTACCTTATTTTATGATTTTTTGTATATTTATTTCTTTCAATTTTAAATTATTTTATGTGTATATTTGTATTTGTATTTACGTAATTTTATGTGTATTTTCTATATATATTTTCATCCAAAATTACATTATTTTATTGGTATTTTCTTTATTTAACTCGATACGAATTTAGATTTTTTCATAGGTATTTTGTATACATATGTTTATAATCATTTATATTATGTAATGTGTGTTTTGTATATATTTTTTAATGCAAATTTATTTTATGTTAATTTTTGTACATATATTTTTATAGAAATTTATTTATTTTTTGTGTATTTTGTATATGTTTTCTCATAAAAATTTACATTATTTTATTGGTATTTTGTTTATTTATTTTGATACGAATTACATGATTATATGTGTATTTTGTATATATTTTTTTATACGTAATTACATTATTTAATGTGTATGTTGTTTATATATTTTTATATAAAATTTACGTAAATATATGTGTATTTGTAAAAATATTTTGATACAAATTTACTTTATTTTATGTATTTTGTATATATATTTCGATTCAAATTAAGCTTATTTTGTGTGTATGTTGTATATCTATTTTCATACAAATTTAATTACTTTTGTGTATCTTTGTATATTGTTTTATATAAATTTACCTTATTTTATGTGCATTTTGTATATTTATATTTATACAAATACTCATAAAATAAAGTAAATTTGCATAAAAATAAATATACAAATGAAAACGCGTATAAAAATATGTATACAAAATACCTATGAAATAATCTAAATTCGTATCGAGTTAAACTAACAAAATACCAATAAAATAATGTAATTTTTGATGAAAAAATATATATAGAAATTACATATAAAATAACCTAAATACAAATATATATATATACACATAAAATAATTTAAAATTGAAGGAAATAAATATTCAAATTAAACATAAAATAAGTAAATTTGTAATGAAATATATGTAAAAATGCACATAAAATAATGTAGATTTGTATGAAAATATATATACAAATACACATAAAATAACATGAATTTGTATAAAATTTGTATCAAATTATATACGAATACACACAATAAAATAAAGTAAATTTTTATGAAAATATATATACAAAATACACATAAAATAATGTAAATACGTAGAAAAATATATATACAAAATACACATAAATAAAGTAAATTCGTATCAGAATAAATAGATAAAATTCCAATAAAAGAATGTATATTTGTAGGAAAATATATATAGAAAATACAAATAAAATAACTAAAATTTGTATAGAAATATATACAAAAACACACAAAAATTATTTAAATTTGTTTGAAAATAGATATGCAAAATACACATAAAACAATGTAAATTTGTATTGAAATATATATACAAAATACATAAAATAATGTAAGTTTGAATAAAAAATATATACAAAATACATAAATAATGTAAAATTGTATGAAATAAATATATACAAAATACATTAAATAAAAATATGTATAAAAAAAATATACAAAATACACATAAAATAACGTAAATGTATAAAATATATACACAAATACATAAAATAATGTAAATTTGTATGAAAATAGATGCAAAATACACATAAAAGAACGCATTTTTATAAAAATATATATACAAAACACACATAAAATATTTGAATTTGTATTAAAATAAATATACAAATACACATTCTATAAGGTAAATTTGTATTGAAATAGATATGCAAAATACACATAAAACAATGTAAATTTGTTTCAAAATATATATATACACACATAAAATAACGTAAATTTTATAAAATATATATACAAAATACACATAAAATAAGTAAATTTGTATAAAATAATATACAAAATACACATAAAATAATGTAAATTCATATACAAAATACACATAAAATAATTAAATTTGTATAAAAATAAATATACAAAATATATACACATAAAATAAAATATAAATTTGTATAAATATATATACAAAATACACATAAAATAATAAATTATATAAATATATATATATACAAAATATATATATATAAATATATATATATATATATATATATATATATATATATATATATATATATATATATATATATATATATATATATATATATATATATATATATATATATATATATATATATATATATATATATATATATATATATATATATATATATATATATATATATATATATATATATATATATATATATATATATATATATATTTATATATATATATATATATATATATATATATATATATATATACAAAATGCACATACAATAAGGTAAATTTGTATTGAAAGAATATGCAAAATACACATAAAACAATGTATATTTGTTTCAAAATATATATACGAATACACAAAATAACGTAGATTTCTATAGAAATATATATACAAAAAAATAGATGAAATGACGTAAATACGTATAAAAATATATATACACAATCCACATTAAATAATGTAAATTCGTGTCAAAATAAATAAACAAAATATCAATAAAAGAATGTATATTTGTATGAAAATAGATATACAAAATACACATTAAATATTGTAAATTTGTATATAACTCTATACAAAAATAAACAAAAAATAATTTAAATTTGTATGAAAATTAATATACAAAATACATATAAAATTAGGTAAATTTGTATTGAAATACATATACAAAATACACATAAAATAATGTAAATTTGAATGAAAATATAAACAAATACTCTTAAAAAAACGTAAATTTGTATGAAATATATATATAAAATACACATTAAATAATGTAAATATGTATAAAAAAATATATACAAAAGACAAATAGAATAATGTAAAATAGCATCAAAATAAATACACAGAATATTAATAAAATAAAGTAAATTTGTATGAAAATAAAGATGCAAAATACCCATAAAACAACGCATTTTTTATGAAAATATATATACCAAAATACATATAAAATATTTAAATTTGTATTACAATAGATATACAAAATGCACATACAATAAGGTAAATTTGTATTGAAATAGATATGCAAAATACATATAAAACAATGTAAATTTCTTTCAAAATATATATACGAATACACATAAAATAACGTAGATTTCTATAAAAATATATATACAAAATACACATAAAATGAAGTAAATACGTATAAGAAAATGTATACAAAATACACATAAAATAATGTAAATTCGTATCAAAATAAATAAACTGAATGCCAATAAAAGAATGTGTACTTGTATAAATATAAATATACAAAATACACATAAAATAACGTAAAATTGTATAAAACTATATACAAAAATAAAAAATAAAAAAATTTGTATCAAATTATATACGAATACACACAATAAAATAAAGTAAATTTTTATGAAAATATATATACAAAATACACATAAAATAATGTAAATACGTAGAAAAATATATATAAAAAATACACATAAAATAAATTAAATTCGTATCAGAATAAATAGATAAAATTCCAATAAAAGAATGTACATTTGTAGGAAAATATATATAGAAAATACAATTAAAATAACAAAAATTTGTATAAAAATATATACAAAAACACACAAAAACTATTTAAATTTGTTTGAAAATAGATATGCAAAATACACATAAAATTAGGCAAATTTGTATTGAAATACATATACAAAATACACATAAAATAATGTAAGTTTGAATGAAAATATTTAAACAAATACACTTAAAATAATGTAAAATTGTATGAAATATATATACGAAATACACATTAAATAATGTAAATATGTATAAAAAAATATATACAAAACACAAATAGAATAATGTAAAACCGTATCAAAATATATACACAGAATATTAATAAAATAATGTACATTTGTATGAAAACTAAGATGCAAAATACCTATAAAATAACGCATTTTTTATAAAATTATATATACCAAAATACACATAAAATATTTGAATTTGTATTAAAATAAATATACAAAATGCACATACAATAAGGTAAATTTGTATTGAAATAGATATGCAAAATACATATAAAACAATGTAAATTTGTTTCAAAATATATATACGAATACACATAAAATAACGTAGATTTTTATGAATATATATATATATATATATATATATATATATATATATATATATATATATATATATATATATAAAAATATATATATATATATATATATATATATATATATATATATATATATATATATATATATATATATACAAAATACAAATAAAATTAAGTAAATACGAATCAAAAATGTATACAAAATACACATAAAATAATGTAAACTCGTATAAATATAAATAAACAAAATACCAATAAGAGAATGTGTATTTGTATAAATATAAATATACAAAATGCACATAAAATAACTTAAATTTGTATAAAGCTATATACAAAAATACACAGAAGTAATTAAATTTGCATGAAAATAGATATACAATATACACACAAAATAAGCTAAATTTGAATTGAAATATATATACAAAATACATAAAATAAAGTAAATTCGTCTCAAAATATTCTTAACAAATACACATATAATAACGTAAATTTGTAAAAAAAATATATAAACAAAATACACATTAAGTAATGTAAATACGTATAAAAAATATTTACAAAATACACAAATAATCAAGTCATTCGTATCAAAATAAATAAACAAAAAACTAATTAAATAATGTAAATTTGTATGAGAAAACATATACAAAATACACATAAAATAACGTTTTAAGTTTCTATAAAAATATATGTACAAAAATGCACATAAAATTAGTTTGCATAAAAAAATATATACAAAACACACATTAGATAATGTAAATGAGTATAAAAATATGTATACAAAATACCTATGAAATAATCTAAATTCGTATCGAGTAAAAATAAGAAAATAACAATAAAATAATGTAATTTTGGATGAAAATATATATAGAAAACACACATAAAATAACCTAAATACAAATACAAATATACACATTAAATAATTTTAAATTGAATGAAATAAATATACAAAATAAACATAAAATAAGGTAAATTTGTAATAAAATATATGTAAGAATACACATAAAATAATATAAATTTGTATGAAAATATATTACAAATACACATAAAATAATATAAATTTGTATAAAATTTGTTTCAAAATATATACGAATACACACAATAAAATAACGTAAATTTTTATGAAAATGTATATATATAATACACATAAAATAATTTAAATACGTAGAAAAATATATATACAAAATACACATAAAATAATGTAAATTCGTAAAAAATTAAATACACAAAATTACAATAAAAGAATGTATATTTGTAGGAAAATATATATACAAAAAACAAATAAAATAACTAAAATTTGTATAAAAATATATACAAAAATAGACAAAAATAATTTAAATTTGTTTGAAAATAGATATGCAAAATACACATAAAGTTAGGCAAATTTGTATTGAAATACATATACAAAACTCACTTAAAATAATGTAAATTTGTATGAAAATATATAAAAAAATACATATAAAATCACGTAAATACGATTTTACATTATTCTATTTGTGTTTTTGTATATATTTTTTTTATACAAATTTACGTTATTTTAAGTGTATTTGTTTATGTCTTTTCATTCAAATTTACATTATTTTATGTGTATTTTGTATATGTATTTCAATACAAATTTACCTAATTTTATGTGTATTTTGTATATTTATTTTCATACAAATTTAAAATATTTTTGTGTATTTTTGTATATAGTTTGATACAAATTTAGGTTATTTTATGTGTATTTTGTATATCTATTTTCATACAAATACACATACTTTTTTTGATATTTTGTTTATTTATTTTAACGCGAATTTACAGTATTTAATGTGTACTTTGTATATATATTTTTATACGTATTTACATCATTTATGGGTATTTTGTATATATATTCCTATAGAAATCAACGTTATTTTATGTGTATTCGTATATATATTTTGAAACAAATTTACGCTGTTTTATGTGTATTTTGCATTTTTTTTCAATACAAATTTACCTTATTGTATGTGCATTTTGTATATTAATTTTAATACAAATTTAATTATTCTATGTTTATTTTTGTATATGTATTTTTTAAAAAAATATGCTTTATTTTATGGGTATTTAGCATCTTTATTTTCATACAAATTTAAATTATTTTATTGATATTCTGTGTACTTATTTTGATACGATTTTACATATATCTATTTTCATACGAATTTAATTACTTCTGTGTATTTTTGTATATAGTTTTATACAAATTTACGTTATTTTATGTGTATTTTGTATATTTATATTTATACAAATACACATTTTTTTATTGGTATTTTGTTTATTTATTTTGATACGAATTTACATTATTTTATGTGTATTTTGTATACATTTTTTAATACGTATTTACTTCATTTTATGTGTATTTTGTATATATATTTTTATACAAATCTACGTTATTTTATGTGTATTCGTATATATATTTTGAAACAAATTTACATTGTTTTATATGTATTTTGCATATCTATTTCAATACAGATTTACCTTATTGTATGTGTATTTTGTATATTTATTTTAAAACAAAATTAATTTTTTCATGTGTATTTTGGCATATATATTTTTATAAAAAATGCGTTATTTAATGGGTATTTTGCATCTTTATTTTCATACAAATTTACATTGTTTTATTAATATTCCGTGAATTTATTTTGATACGATTTTACATTATTCTATTTGTGTTTTGTATATATATTTTTTATACATATTTACGTTATTGAATTTGTATTTTGTATATTTTAAAACAAATTTACGTTATTTTATGCGCATCTGTTAAAATATTTTGATACAAATTTACATTATTTTATGTATTTTGTATATATATTTCAATACAAATTTAGTTTATTTTATGTATATCTTGTATATCTATTTTCATTCGTATCAAAATAAATAAACAAAATAGCAATAAAATAATGTAAATTTGTATGAGAAAACATATACAAATACATATAAAATAACGCAAATTTCAAAAAAAATATATATACAAAAATGCACATAAAATAAAGTAAATTTGAATAAAAATATATACACAAAACACACATTAAATAATGTAAAAGCGTACATAAAATAACCTAAATTTGTATAAAACTATATACAAAAATACACAAAAATATTTAAAATTTGTATGAAAAGAAATATACAAAATAAACATAAAATTAAGTAAATTTGTATTGAAATACATATACAAAATACACATAAAATAATGTAAATTTGAATGAAAATATATAAACAAATACACTTAAAATAACGTAAATTTGTATAAAATATATATGCAAGAACACATTAAATAATGTAAATGTGTATAAAAAAATATATACAAATAGAAATAGAATAATGTAAGATCCTATCAATATAAATACACAGAATATCAATAAAATAATGTAAATTTGTATGAAAAGAAATATGCAAAATTTCCATAAAAAAGCGCATTTTTTATAAAAATATATATACCAAAATACACATAAAATATTTAAATTTGTATTGAAATAAATAAACAAAATGCATATACAGTAAGGTAAATATGTATTGAAAGCGATATTCAAAAATACATATAAAACAAAGTAAATTTGTTTCAAAATATATATACGAATACACATAAAATAACGTAGATTTCTATAGAAATATATATACAAAATACATATGAAATTATGTAAATACGTATTAAAATATATATACAAAATACATATCTAGGTAAATTCGTGTCAAAATAAATAAACAAAATATCATAAAAAGAATGTGTATTTGTATGAAAATAAATAATAGATAATAAATTTGTATGAAATATATATGCAAGATACACATTAAATAATGTAAATATGTATAAAAAAAATATATACAAAAAACAAAAAGAATAATGTGAAATCGTATCAAAATAAATACACCGAATATTAATAAAATAATGTTAATTTGTATGAAAATAAAGATGTAAAATTCCCATCAAATTGCGCATTTCTTATAAAAATATATATACCAAAATACACATAAAATATTTAAATTTGTATTGAAATAAATATACAAAATGCACATACAATAAGGTAAACTTGTATTAAAAAAGATATGCAAAAATACACATAAAACAATGTAAATTTGTTTCAAAATATATATACGAATACACATAAAATAACGTAGATTTTATAAAAATATATATACAAAATACACATAAAATTAAGTAAATACGTATAAAAATAGATATACAAAATACACATAGAATAATGTAAAATTGTTTAAAAAAAAATAAACAGAATATAAATAAAATAATGTAAATTTGTATGAAAATAAAAATGCAAAATACCCATAAAATAAAGCATATTTTTATAAAAATACATATAAAAAAATACACATAGCATAATTAAATTTGTATTGAAATTAATATACAAAATGCATATACCATAAGGTAAATTTGTATTGAAAAAATATGCAAAATACACATAAAACAGTGTAAATTTATTTCAAAATCTATATACGAATACTCATAAAACAACGTAGATTTCTATAGAAATATATATACAAAATACACATCAAATGATGTAAACATGTATAAAAAAAAAAAAATATATATATATATATATATATATATATATATATATATATATATATATATATATATATATATATATATATATATATATATATATATATATATATATATATATATATATATATATATATAAATAAACATTAAATAATGTAAATTCGCGCCAAAATAAATAAACTAAATATCAATAAAAGAATGTGTATATGTATGAAAATAGATATACAATATACACATAAAATCACCTAAATTTGTAAAAACTATATACAAAAATACACAAAAACAATTTTAATTTCTATGAAAATAAATATACAAAATACACATAAAATTAGGTAAATTTGTATTGAAATACATTTATAAAATACACATACAATAATGTAAATTTGAATGAAAATATATAAACAAATACACTTAAAATAACGTAAATTTGTATAAAATATATATAAAAAATACACATTAAATAATGTAAATATGTATAAAAAAATTTATACAAAACACAATTAGAATAATATAAAATCGTATCAAAATAAATACACAGAATATTAATAAAATAATGTAAATTTGTATGAAAATTAAGATGCAAAATACCCATAAAATAACGCATTTTTTTATAAAAAATATATATACCAAGACACACATAAAATATTTGAATTTGTATTAAAATAAATATATAAAATGCACATACAATAAAGTAAATTTGTATTGAAATAGATATGCAAAATACATATAAAACGACGTAAATTTTTTTCAAAATATATATACGAATACACATAAAATAACGTAGATTTCTATGAAAATAAAAATACAAAATACACATAAAATGAAGTAAATACGTATAAAAAAAGGTATACAAAATATACATAAAATAATGTAAACTCGTATCAAAATAAATAAACAAAAAACCAATAAAAGAATGTGTATTGTATAAATATAAATATACAAAATACAAATAAAATAACATAAATTTATATAAAAACTATATGCAAAAATACACAAAAGTTTTTTTTTTTTATTTATTTTTATTTTTTACGTCGCGGCCTATAGCGCCGGTAGGCTTTTTCCTGGTGGGGCCTGATGATCGGTCCAAGGCTTCTTCCCGGTGGATATACAAAACACATGTGTATTTTATATATTTATTTTCATACAAATTGAAATTATTTTTGTTTATTTTTTTATATTTTTTCATACAAATTTTCGTTGTTATGTGTATTTTGTATATTTATTTTTTCTACAAATATACGTTCTTTTATCTGAATTTTGTTTATTGAATTTAAAACGAATTTACCTTATTTTGTATATTTATTTTCATACAAATTAAAATACTTCTGTGTATTTTTGTATATAGTTTTATATAAATTTACGTTATTTTATGTGTATTTTGTATATTTATTTTTATACAAATACACATTCTTTTATTGCTATTTTGTTTATTTATTTTGATATGAATTTACATTATTTTATGTGTATTTTGTATACATTTTTTTATACGTATTTACTTAATTTTATGTGTATTTTGTATATATATTTTTATAGAAATCTACGTTTTTTTATGTGTATTCGTATATATATTTTGAAACAAATCTACATTGTTTTATATGTATTTTGCATATGTATTTCAATACAAATTTACCTTATTATATGTGTTTTTTATATATTTATTTTCATACAAATTTAATTTTTTTATGTGTATTTTGGTATATATATTTTTATAAATAAAAAAAATGCGTTATTTTATGGGTATTTTTCCTCTTTATTTCCATACAAATTTATATTATTTTATTGATATTCTGTGTATTTATTTTGATACGATTTTACATTATTCTATTTGTGTTTTGTATATATTTTTTTATACAAATTTACGTTATTTTAAGTGTATTTGTATCTTTTCATTCAAATTTACATTATTTTATATGTATTTTGTATATGTATTTCAATACAAATTTACCTAATTTTGTGTATTTTGTATATTTATTTTCATACAAATTTAAAATATTTTTGTGTATTTTTGTATATAGTTTGATACAAATTTAGGTTATTTTATGTGTATTTTGTATATCTATTTTTATACAAATACACATTCTTTTATTGATATTTTGTTTATTTATTTTGACGCGAATTTACAGTATTTAATGTGTATTTTGTATATATATTTTTATACGTATTTATATCATTTCATGTGTATTATGTATATATGTTCCTATATAAATCAACGTTATTTTATGTGTATTCGTATATATATTTTGAAAGAAATTTACACTGTTTTATGTGTATTTTGCGTTTTTTTTTTCAATACAAATTTACCTTATTGTATGTGCATTTTGTATATTAATTTAATACAAATTTAATTATTCTATGTGTATTTTTGTATATGTATTTTTAAAAAAAATATGCTTTATTTTATGGGTATTTTGCATCTTTATTTTCATACAAATTTAAATTATTTTATTGATATTCTGTGTACTTATTTTGATTCGATTTTACATTATTCTATGTATAACAAAAATAAATACATACACAAAAATAGATATGCAAAATACATATAAACTATGTAAATTTGTTTCAAAATATATATACGAATACACATGAAATAAAGTAGATTTCTATAAAAATATATATACAAAATACACATAAAATTATGTAAATACGTATAAAAAATGTATACAAAATATACATAAAATAATGTAAACTCGTATCAATATAAATCAATAAAACACCAATAAAATAATATATATTTGAATGAAAATAAATTTACAAAATACAAATAACATAACTAAAATTTGTATTAAAATATATACAAAAATATATAGAAATAATTTGAGTTTGTATGAAAATAGATATACAAAATACATATAAAATTAGGTAAATTTCTTTTGAAATGTATATACAAAATACCCATAAAATATTGTAAATTTGTGTCAAAATATATAAACAAATACACATAAAATAACGTAAATTTGTATGAAAAATATATACAAAATACACATAGAATAATGTCAATTCGTATCAAAATGAATGAGCAGAATATCAATAAAATAATGTAAATTTGTATGAAAATAAAGATGCAAAATACCCAAAAAATAAAGCATATGTTTATAAAAATACAGATACAAAAATACACATCGAATAATTAAATTTGTATTAAAATTAATATACAAAATGCGTATATAATATGGTAAATTTGTATTGAAAAAATATGCAACATACACGTTTACTCATTCAAATTTATATTATTTTATTGGTATTTTGTTTATTTATTTTGATACGAATTACATGATTATATGTGTATTTTGTACATATTTTTTTTATACGTATTTACATTATTTAATGTGTATATTGTTTATATATTTTCATACAAATTTACCTTATTATATATGTATTTGTATAAATATTTTGATACAAATTTACTTTATTTCAAGTATTTTGTATATATATTTCAATTCAAATTTAGCTTATTTTATCTGTATTTTGTATATCTATTTTCATACGATTTTAATTACTTCCGTGTATTTTTGTATATAGTTTTATACAAATTTACGTTATTTTATGTGTATTTTGTATATTTATACAAATACACATTCTTTTATTGCTATTTTGTTTATTTATTTTGATACGAATTTACATTATTTTATGTGTATTTTGTATACATTTTTTTATACGTATTTACTTCATTTTATATGTATTTTGTATATATATTTTTATACAAATCTACGTTATTTTATGTGTACTCGTATATATATTTTGAAACAAATTTACATTGTTTTATATGTATTTTGCATATCTATTTCAATACAGATTTACCTTATCGTATGTGTTTTTTGTATATTTATTTTAATACAAATTTAATTTTTTGATGTGTATTTTGGTATATATATTTATATAAATAAAAAAAATGCGTTATTTTATGGGTATTTTGCTTCTTAGGCGGTGGCCGAAGTGATAGCGTACTGGACCCACATTCGACGCGTGATGGACGACGCGGGTTCGAATCCTGACGCTACCACTCGGATTTTTCGGTCACCGCCGAGTGTCTTAAAACTACCCATATGCTGTCCTGAAGACCACCCATCAACCCGGACTCTAGAAGAAGCCGTCCAAGCGAATCAAGTACGAGTTCCGGGGGACAGCATGAGCCAATGCAAGATGGCGCCACTTTAAACACTCGCCTGCGCCAGAACGGGCTGGGCCGACCATCAGGCCCCACCGGGAATATGCCTACCGGCGCAATAGGCAAACAACGTAAAAAAAAAAAAAAAAAATACAAATTTACATTAGGTAAATTTGTAATGAAATATATATACAAAATACACATAAAATAATGTAGATTTGTTTCAAAATATATATACGAATACACTTAAAATAACGTAGATTTCTTTAGAAATATATATACAAAATACACATGAAATGATGTAAATACGTATAAAAATATATATACAAAATACACATTAAATAATTTAAATTCGTGTCAAAATAAATAAGGAAAATATCAATAAAAGAATGTGTATCTGTATGAAAATATATATACAAAATACACATAAAATAACGTAAATTTGTATAAAACTATATATAAAAAAATATATGTATTTTGCATATCTATTTCAATACAAACTTACAAAAATGCACATAAGATAAAGTAAATTTGCATAAAAATATATACAAAACACACATTAAATAATGTAAATGAGTACATAAAATAACCTAAATTTGTATAAAACTATATACAAAAATACACAAAAATAATTTAAATTTGTATGAAAAGAAATATACAAAATACACGTAAAATTAGGTAAATTTGTATTGAAATATTTTATAAGGTAAATTTGTATTGAAATAGATATGCAAAATACATATTAAACAATGTAAATTTGTTTCAAAATATATATACGAATACACATAAAATAACGTAGATTTCTATAAAAATATATACAAAATACACATAAAATGAAGTAAATACGTATTAAAAAATGAATACAAAACACACATAAAAATCGTATCAAAATAAATAAACATAATACCAGTAAAAGAATGTGTATTTGTATAAATATAAATATACAAAATACACATAAAATATCGTAAATTTGTATAAAACTATATACAAAAATACACAAAAGTAATTAAATTTGTATGAAAATATATATACAAAATACAGCTAAAATAAGCTAAATTTGAATTGAAATGTACATACAAAAAACATAAAATAATGTAAATCTGTATCAAAATATTTATACAAATACATATAATAACGTAAATTTGTTTAAAAATATATAAACAAAATACACATTAAGTAATGTAAATACGTATAAAAAATATGTACAAAATACACATATAATCATGTAATTCGTATCAAAATAAATAAACAAAATAGCAATAAAATAATGTAAATTTGTATGAGAAAACATATACAAATAACGCAAATTTCTATAAAAATATATGTACAAAAATGCACATAAAATAAAGTAAATTTGCATAAAAATATATATACAAAACACACACTAAATAATGTAAATGCGTACATAAAATAACCTAAATTTGTATAAAACTATATACAAAAATACACAAAAATAATTTTAATTTGTTTGAAAAGAAATATACAAAATACACATCAAATATTTTGAAACAAATTTACATTGTTTTATATGTATTTTTGAATATCTCTTTCAACCCAAATTTACCTTACTGTATATGCATTTTGTATATTTATTTCAATTCAAATCTAAATATTTTATGTGTATTTTGGTATATATATTTTTATAAAAAATGCGATATTTTTTTGGGAATTTTCATACAAATTTACATTATTTTATTGATATTCTGTGTATTTATTTTGATACGATTTTACATTATTCTATTTCTTTTTGTATATATTTTTTTATACACATTTACATTATTTAATGTGTATCTTGCATATATATTTTATACAAATTTACTTTATTTTAAGTGTGTTTGTTTATATTTTCATTAAAATTTACATTATTTGATATGTATTTTGTATATGTATTCCAATACAAATTTACCTAATTTTACGTGTATTTTGTATATTTCTTTTCATACAAATTTAAATTATTTATGTGTATTTTTGTATACAATAAGGTAAATTTATATTGAAATAGATATGCAAAATACATATAAAACAATGTAAATTTGTTTCAAAATATATTTACGAATACACATAAAATAACGTAGATTTCTATAAAAATATATATACAAAATACACATAAAATGAAGTAAATACGTATAAAAAAATGTATACAAAATACACATAAAATAATGTAAATTCGTATCAAAATAAATAAACAAAATACCAATAAAAAAATGTGTATTTGTATAAAAATAAATATACAAAATACACATAAAATATCGTAAATTTATATAAAACTATATACAAAAATACACAAAAGTAGTTAAATTTGTATGAAAATAGATATACAAAATACACATAAAATAAACTAAATTTGTGTATTTTTGTATATACTTTTATATCAATTTACATTATTTTATGTGTATTTTGTATACATTTATTATACGTATTTACTTAATTTTATTTGTATTTTGTATATATATTTTTATAGAAATCTACCTTATTTAATGTGTATTCGTATATATATTTTGATACAAATTTACATTGTTTATATGTATTTTGCATATCTATTTTTATGTATTCTGTATTTATTTTTGTTATACATAGAATAATATAAAATCGTATCAAAATAAGTTCACAAAATATCAATAAAATAATTTAAATTTGTATGAAAATAAAGATGCAAAATACCCATAAAATAAAGCATATTTTTTAAAAAAATACATATACAAAAATACACATAGAATAATTAAATTTGTATTAAAATTAATATACAAAATGCACATACAATAAGGTAAATTTGTATTGAAAAAAAAACGGAAAATACACATAAAACAGTGTAAATTTGTTTCAAAATATATATATGAATACACATAAAATAACGTTGATTTCTATAGGAATATATATACAAAATACGCATGAAATGATGTAAATACGTATAAAAATATATATACAAAATACACATTAAATACTGTAAATTCGCGTCAAAATAAATAAACAAAATATCAATAAAAGAATGTGTATTTGTATGAAAATACAAATACACATAAAATAACCTAAATTTGTATCAAACTATATACAAAAATACACAAAAATATTTTAAATTTGTATGAAAATAAATATACAAAATACATATAAAATTAGGTAAATTTGTATTGAAATACATATTCAAAGTACACATAAAATAATGTAAATTTGAATGAAAAGACATAAACAAATACACTTAAAATAACGTAGATTCGTATAAAAAAATATATACAAAACACAGATAGAATAATGTAAAATCGTATCAAAATATTATACGAATATTAATAAAATAATGTAAATTTATATGAAAAAAAAGAGGCAAAATACCCATAAAATAACGCATTTTTTTATTTATAAAAATATATATACCAAAATACACATAAAAAAATTAAATTTGTATTAAAATAAATATATAAAAAACACATATAATAAGGTAAATTTGTATTGAAATATTAATATTAATAAAATAATGTAAATTTATATGAAAAAAAAGAGGCAAAATACCCATAAAATAACGCATTTTTTTATTTATAAAAATATATATACCAAAATACACATAAAAAAATTAAATTTGTATTAAAATAAATATATAAAAAACACATATAATAAGGTAAATTTGTATTGAAATAGATATGCAAAATACATATAAAACAATGTAAATTTGTTTAAAAATATATATATACGAATACACATAAAATAACGTAGATTTCTATAAAAATATATATACAAAATACACATAAAATGAAGTAAATACGTATAAAAAAATGTATACAAAATACACATAAAATAATGTAAATTCATATCAAAATAAATAAACAAAATACCAATAAAAGAATGTGTATTTGTATAAATATAAATATACAAAATACACATAAAATAACGTAAATTTATATAAAACTATATACAAAAATACACAGAAGTAATTTAATTTGTATGAAAATAGATATACAAAATAAGGTAAATTCGTTTTAAATTCAATAAACAAAATTCAGATAAAAGAACGTATATTTGTAGAAAAAATAAATATACAAAATACACATAAAAACACGAAAATTTGTATGAAAATATATAAAAAAATAAACAAAAATAATTTCAATTTGTATGAAAATAAATATACAAAATACACATGTATTTTGTATATCTATTTTCACACAAATTTAATTACTTTTGTGTATTTTTGCACATAAAACATGGTTTTATATAAATTTACGTTATTTTATTTGTATTTTGTATATTTATATTTATATAATACACATTCTTTTATTAGTATTTTGTTTATTTATTTTGATACGAGTTTACATTATTTTATGTGTATTTTGTATACCTTTTTTTATACGTATTTACTTCATTTTATGTGTATTTTGTATATTTATTTTCATAGATATCTACGTTATTTCATGTGTATTTGTATATATATTTTGAAAAAAATTTACATGGTTTTATATGTATTTTGCATATCTATTTCAATACAAATTTACCATATTGTATGTGCATTTTGTATATTTATTTTAATACAAATTCAAATATTTTATGTGTGTCTTGGTATATACATTTTTATAAAAAATGCGTTATTTTATGGGTATTTTGCATCTTAATTTTCATACAAATTTACATTATTTTATTAAGATTCTGTGTATTTATTTTGATACGATTTTATATTATTCTATTTGTGTTTTGTATATATTTTTTTATACATATTTACTTTATTTAATGTGTATTTTTTATATATATCTTATACAAATTTACGTTATTTTAAGTGTATATGTTTATATATTTTCATTCAAATTTACATTATTTTATGTGTATTTTGTAAATGTATTTCAATACAAATTTACCTAATTTTATGTGTATTTTGTATATTTATTTTCATACAAATTAAAATTATTTTTGTGTATTTTTGTATATAGTTTTATACAAATTTAGGTGATTTTATGTGTATATTGCATATCTATTTTCATACAAATACACATTCTTTTATTGATATTTTGTTTATTTATTTTGACGCGAATTTACATTATTTAATGTGTATTTTATATATATATTTTTATATGTGTTTATATCATTTGATGTGTATTTTGTATATATATTTCTATAGAAATCTACGTTGATTTATGAGTATTCGTATATAGATTTTGAAATAAATTTACACTGTTTTATGTGTATTTTTCTTATTTTTTCAATACAAATTCACCTTATTGTATATGCATTTTGTATATTAATTTTAATACAAATTTAATTATGCTATGTGTATTTTTGTATATGTATTTTTATAAAAATATGCTTTATTTTATGGGTATTTTGCATTTTTTTTACATACAAATTTACATTATTTTATTTATATTCTGTTTATTTTTTTTTAAACAATTTTACATTATTCTATGTGTATTTTGTATATCTATTTTTATACGTATTTACTTAATTTTATGTGTATTTTGTATATATATTTTTATAGAAATCTACGTTATTTTATGTGTATTCGTATATATATTTTGAAACAAATTTACCTTGTTTTATATGTATTTTTGTATATCTCTTTCAATACAAATTTACCTTATTGTATGTGCATTTTGTATATTTATTCTCATACAAATTCAAATATTTTATGTGTATTTTGGTATATATAATTTTATAAAAAATGCGTTATTTTATAGGTATTTTGCATCTTAGTTTTCATACAAATGTACATTATTTTATTAATATTCTGTGTATATATTTTGATACGATTTTATATTATACTATTTGTGTTTTGTATATATTTTTTTATAAATATTTTCATTATTTAATGTGTATTTTTTATATATATTTTATAAAAATTAACGTTATTTTAAGTGTATTTGTTTATATAATTTCATTCAAATTTACATTATTTTAAGTATATTTTGTATATGTATTTCAATACAAATTTACCTAATTTTATGTGTATTTTGTATATTTATTTTCATACAAATTTAAATTATTTTTGTGTTTTTTTGTATATACATATAGAGTAAATTTCTATGAAAATATATATTCAAAATACATATAAAATTATGTAAATAAGTATAAAAATATATATATCAAATACACCTAAAAAAATGAAAATTCGTATCAAAATAAATAAACAAAATTCCGATAAAAGAACGTATATTTGAAAGAAAATAAAAATACAAAATACACATAAAATTTTGAAAATTTGAATAAAAATATATACAAAAAAACAAAAAAATAAATTTCAATTTGTATGAAAATAGATATACAAAATACACATATAATTAATTAAATTTGTATTTAAATACATGTAAAAAATACACATAAAATAATGTAAATTTGTATGAAATGAAAACAAATTCACATAAAATAACGTACATTTGTATAAAATAGATAGACAAAATATGCATAGAATAATGTAAAATCGTATCAAAATAAATACGCAGTATTAAAATAAATATAGAAAATGCACATACAATAAGGTAAAT